>NC_046172.1:104264264-104455422 GCF_011064425.1 Rattus rattus
ATAACGTTTTAAAAAAAGGAATGGTATATCATAATTATTATCCTAATATACCTCTCAGACACAGTCTGACATGAGCCCACTGGACCCATCAACAAGAAACTCTTAGTGACTCTAGAAAGAGCTATACTGATAAAGTAGTAGTGGCAAGGCCACATGGGTTTAAAGAAAAGAATGAATGGAAAGGCATTTACAGGACCACCAGATCATAAAAATGTCTAGAACACTGAAAAATCTATTTTAAAAGGTGAGCATTCGTCTAATAAGTGGTAGCTTAGATAGAATTATCTTGTCGAGATCCCTACATCTTGACTCCACATTTCTGATTGATGATTTGGTCTTCCAACAGCAGTTCCTGTGGTGAATCCGAAATCATGATCTGCTTCCTTTAATGGTTCCTTCATGACACTAAAAACTGAAAAGATCTTACTAAAAGGAGAGATCTGATTTTAAAAACTTCATCAGGTCAAGACTGATGGCAATGAAGAAATGGAAATGTTTTTTATATATTGCTTTGTGTAAGCATACCAATAGAGAAGCATTGGTTAAATGACAGGATATGATAACCAAAAATTTGGGAGTGAGAAAAGAATATAGAAAGAAAATATTATTGTATAATAATATATGATACGAAATGTCCTAATTGAAATACTTTTAAAGTTCTATATTATTCACAGTTAGGCAAGAAGTACTTTATCAAGGTTTTATATAAAAATGTAAATGTTAAGACCTGGTTTCTAATAATAGGATCCAATATTTTTTTACTATTACTTTCTAATAAAAACTAAGCCATGCAGCTAATCTATTTAAATATTTTTGTAGATAGTATATTCCCTAAGACAATAAAGAATTACTGTATCAATTTCAAGACCAAAAAAAAAAAAAAAAAAAAAAAAAAAAACTTCGGTGAAAGGATTCTGACATTTACGGATGCATTTTCCTGTAGCAGTGTCTGGCAGTTTTAGTTGAGGAAGATAGAAAAGCCTAGAAGCTGGGTTAAGCTTTGTCAGTCTCCTGATGGCCAAAAACAATTTGAAAAATAAATAGATATTGGTTGCTCTCTACAACTTCAGGATAAGGAAAAAAAGAGGAGATGGAAAGATTATAAGAGCCGGAAGTGAGGGATGACTCCAGGGAAACTGTCTTCCAGACAGTACAGGACCAATGTGTATATGAAATCCCAGAGGTGGTGACAGTAAATACAAGTTCTGTACAGGTTTAGTCCAGACGGGAAAGCACTGAGAGGGGGAAGTAGACATGGGGGTCTTACCCCTAACCAAGAAACTACGTGCAACTGATATATACTGGTAAATAGGAAATCCTCTTTCTCCAATGGCGTCTCACTGTTTGTACCAACCAAACCTGAGGGTAGGCATTATGCCCAGGAGTAGTTGGCAAACTGAAAATTCACACAGTGGTACAACGATGTTTTTGTGGGCTTTTTGTTTCATTTTGCTTTGTTTTGCCAGTTTTTTTTTCTTATTGGTCTTTACAGAGAGGGAGAGAAGTGAGAGGGAGCAGGAGAGGCTGAAGGGAGGAAGGGAGGGGGAGAGGGAGAGAAAGCATAGCATTGCTGGATAGGGAAGGGGGAATTGTAGTATGGAAAACATGATCAAAACACGTCTTATAATTTTTTTCAATATAAAAAATGACAACATGAAAATAAAAAAATGGCCAGGAATTTCCCATCATTTTCTCAAAGTAAATTCAAAAAAAGTAGAAACATGAAAATGTTAATTACAAGAATTGAGAGTAATGAAACGGTGGCAAATAACTGTAGAAAGTTTAAAGGAAAACAATACATTATTTGCATAGATCAATAAGGTTGCTAATTCCTTTGTGGTGAGTGGTCAGTCAAGACGAAATGTAGACGACTCAATATCAGGAATGAAAGTAGAAAATCAGTGCTGTTTTTTTTATCTCTGTATTTGAACATGTTATGAAGTGGGCAATTACCGTAAAAGCACAACATGTATTTATAACAACACAAGTGAACAGAAACCAGATAGTGCATAAAGAACTTTAATCCCATGGGAAAGAAGAAAGAAAACTCTAGTCTCACATGGCAATATTTGTAAATAGATCAAACTTTTAAAGATGAACATATTTAGAAACTTGAAACTAATTTCCTAAAGAATCGAAAAAGTGGAAAGCCTTTAAAATGTGTCTCATGAAGTCAATATAATCTATGTATAAAATTCTAACAAAAGTATTGTAAGCAAAAATATAGGACAACATGACATACATCTAAAAACATTATGGAAGAAAGAAAATTCATATAAAATAAAATGAATGAAATACATGAAGGTACCTCTTATCAAACCTTAGGTAATATAATTAAATTTAAAGCCACTAACAAAATATGTTCAAGCCTCCCCCCATTGAAACCTATAAAATGTTTTAAGTGAAATGAGAAATGGCCTGAAAAAATGGATAGCTACATGTTGTTCATGGACTAGAAAGCCCAATATTTCCCCTTTCCAAAGTAGTTCTTTCATTTCGCAATGAAATGAATGAGTATCTTAGTATATTTGTGTCCATGTACATGTGTGTAGGTATTTGCATATTTGTGAGAACACCGATGAACTAAATGAAGAGGTTTAACAAGATAAAAAGCTGTGCAGTTAACATAGGACTGACTAGCATAATTGAGTCATATCAGCCTAGTACATATTAGCACAGAGATGCACAGAACAAAATCAACACATAGAAGAAAACTTGATTTATGGTGAAGGTGACCTTACAAACACGCGGAAAGAATATTGGGTTAAATTAAATGTTATGGGAAACAATATCTATCAGAAAATATCTATGTTATTTTGTACAATAAATTAATTTAAAATCATATGTGGTAAGCACATATGTGGTAAGCAATGCTGCTGAAATACACTAGAAAATCATTTCAAGACTTTATTATAGAAAGATATTTTATAGGAGGCATTAATATACAATAACAAAAGTAAAATCTAATAATTTAGTCCATTAAAATGAATAACTACTTACCAAAAAGACAGAGAAAAGATATTCACTGGGTAGTATATGTTACTAAAAAGATTTTGTATTTACACTACTACAAGAGCATCAAATTAGTAGTAAAATCATCAGAAGAATGACCAATATATGAAATGATATCTAAATGTCCAAGTACAAACATCAGGGACATACAAATGAAAATAATTCTTTACAAGAACACTATTATGGTTAAAAGCAAAATGAATGATTCGACTACTAATGTGTTACAGATAACTTGAAGGAAAAGAGTCTCGCCTGCCAGGAGGCTCTGTAGATGGGTGTGATCAGTTTGGAAAAGTATTTGAAATTATCTGCCAAAGTAGATCATGCATATATTTTGTTTTGCCACAGTTCCACCTCTTAGGATTCTCTTGGCAGAGTGAAAGGAAGCAAATGCTTTTCAGAAAGTATGTATAAACGTGTTCACAGAGAGTTATTGGTGCTAGACAGAACGGACACATTTCTAACACACATCTGCAATAGAATGAATAATTAATTGTAGCAATCATGTGAAAAGTGATAAAATGTAAGAATATGATTGATAGCAAAATACCACAAAATGGATACATCTTCAACAGCAATGCTGAATGAAAAAAATTTAAAAATCATACATATTGTAAGATTTTATTAAAATTTTATCAAAAGGAAGCAAGAAATATAACTCATGATTGTTGAGTTTTGTGACTTATGCATGCCTATAATTTTTGGTTTCAGGAAGCTGAGGCAAAAGGAATGCTGCAAGTTTAAGGCCAGCTAGCTTGGGCTATGGAATTAAACTCCAATAAGAAAAAGAAATTAAGAAATTAAGAAATTAAGAAAGAAAGAAAGAAAGAAAGAAAGAAAGAAAGAAAGAAAGGAGAAAGAAGGAAAGAGACAGAGAATGAGAGGGAGAAGAGGGATGGGGGAGAGGGAGAGAGAGGGAGAGAGGGAGAGAGGGAGAGAGGGAGAGAGAGAGAGAGAGAGAGAGAGAAAGAGGAAGAGAGGGAGAGAGAGAGAGAGGGAGGGAAGGAGGGAGAGAGAGAGGGAGAGAGAGAGAGAGAGAGAGAGAGAGAGAGAGAGAGAGGGGGAGGGAGAGAGAGAGAGAGAGAGAGAGAGAGAGAGAGAGAGAGAGAGAGAGAGAGAGAGAAGAAAGACACAAATGTCCTTATCTAGTAAAATAGAAATATGGAAATTGGTAATGTGAGGTTACAGGAGGGAATCCAAGTTCTATTCTTTATTTCTTACTTGGGTAGAAGTTACATCATTTGATAAATCCTTGAATGGTAAGTCACAAGTTTAATAATAAAAGTAATCACTACAAACAGTGAGAGAATAGATCTTCCTAAGTGGTATATTGGAAAACAAATAAGAAGAATTCATTCAAAGAAAAGGCAGAAAGGGGACAAAGGCAAAGAGGATACTGTAAAAAGGACACACAAAAGATTATAAGATCTAAATTCGAACACATAAGTAATTTCAGTAAATAAAAAAATGAATTGAACTTGCCATTGGAATGAGTTTCTGCAACTGAATGAAAAGGAAAATTTAGTATTTTCTTTCAGTTAAGAATAGATTTCTGCCACACCCGCGGATCCCGGCCCGCAGCAGCTCTCTGCTCCCAGAACCCGTGGGAGAGATACCTTACCGCCTGGTCAGGCGGGCACTCCTGAGGCTGCAGAGTGGAAGAGACCACCAACACTGCCCACCCCTGCCCACATCCCTGACCCAAGAGGAAACTGTACAAGGCCTCTGGGTTCCTGTGGGGGAGGGCCCAGGAGCAGCAGGAGCCCTGCCTGAGACACCGCCGGAACCTGAAGGAAACAGACCGGATAAACAGTTCTCTGCACCCAAATCCCGTGGGAGGGAGAGCTAAACCTTCAGAGAGGCAGACACGCCTGCGAAACCAGAAGAGACTGCTCTCTGCACACATTACTGAGTCGAGAGGAAAACACCGGAGGCCATCTGGAACCCTGGTGCACGGAGGCTCCCGGAAGAGGCGGCACAGATCTTCCCGTCGCTGCCACCGCTGGAGAGCCCGTGGGCAGAACCCCTCATGAGCGAACTGGAGCCTCGGGGCCACAGGTAAGACTAACTTATCTGCTGCAAGTGACTTGCCTGGTGAACTCAAGGCACAGGTCCACAGGAACAGCTGAAGACCTGTAGAAAGGAAAACTACACGCCCAAAAGCAGAACACTCTGTCCCCATAACTGACTGAAAGAGAGGAAAACAGGTCTACAGCACTCCTGACACACAGGGCCTATAGGTCAGTTTAGCCACTGTCAGAAATAGCAGAACAAAGTAACACTAGAGATAATTTGATGGCGAGAGGCAAGCGCAGGAACCCAAGCAACAGAAACCAAGACTACATGGCACCATCGAAGCCCATTTCTCCCATCAAAACAAACGTGGAATATCCAAACACACCAGAAAAGCAAGATCTAGATTCAAAATCATATTTGATCATGATGCTGGAGAACTTCAAGAAAGACATGATGAACTTCCTTAGAGAACAAGTTGAAGCCTACAGAGAGGAATCGCAAAAATGCATGAAAGAATTCCAGGAAAACATAAATAAACAAGTAGAAGCCCATACAGAGGAGACACAAAAATCCCTGAAAGAATTAAAGGAAAACACAATCAAACAGTGGAAGGAATTAAAAATGGAAATAGAAGCAATCAAGAAAGAACACATGGAAACAACCCTGGATATAGAAAACCAAAAGAAGAGACAAGGAGCTGTAGATACAAGCTTTACCAACAGAATACAAGAGATGGAAGAGAGAATCTCAGGAGCAGAAGATTCCATAGAAATCATTGACTCAACTGTCAAAGATAATGTAAAGCGGAAAAAGCTACTGGTCCAAAACACACAGGAAATCCAGGACTCAATGAGAAGATCAAACCTAAGGATAATAGGTATATAAAGAGTGAAGACTCCCAGCTCAAAGGACCAGTAAATATCTTCAACAAAATCATAGAAGAAAAACTTCCCCTAACCTAAAAAAAAAGAGATACCCATAGGCATACAAGAAGCCTACAGAACTCCAAATAGATTAAACAGAAAAAGAAACACCTCCGTCACATAATAGTCAAAACACCAAACGCACAAAATAAGGAAAGAATATTAAAAGCAGTAAGGGAAAAAGGTCAAGTAACATATAAAGGCAGACCTATCAGAATCACACCAGACTTTTCGCCAGAAACTATGAAGGCCAGAAGATCCTGGACTGATGTCACAGACCCTAAGAGAACACAAATGCCAGCCCAGGCTACTGTATCCTGCAAAACTCTCAATTAACATAGATGGAGAAACCAAGATATTCCATGACAAAACCAAATTTACACAATATCTTTCTACAAATCCAGCACTACAAAGGATAATAAATGGTAAAAGCCCAACATAAGGAGGCAAGCTATACCCAAGAAGAGGCAAGAAACTAATCGTTTTGGCAACAAAACAAAGAGAAGAAAAGCACACAAACATAACACATCCACGTATGAATATAACAGGAAGCAATAATCACTATTCCTTAATATCTCTCAACATCAATGGCCTCAACTCCCCAATAAAAAGACATAGATTAACAAACTGGATACGCAACGAGGACCCTGCATTCTGCTGCCTACAGGAAACACACCTCAGAGACAAAGACAGACACTACCTCAGAGTGAAAGGCTGGGAAACAACTTTCCAGGCAAATGGTCGGAAGAAGCAAGCTGGAGTAGCCATTCTAATATCAAATAAAGTCAATTTCCAACTAAAAGTCATCAAAAAAGATAAGGAAGGACACTTTATATTTATCAAAGGAAAAATCCACCAAAATGAACTCTCAATCCTAAATATCTATGCCCCAAATACAAGGGCACCTACATACGTAAAAGAAACCTTACTAAAGCTCAAAAAACACACATTGCACCTCACACAATAATAGTAGGAGACTTCAACACCCCTACTCATCAATGGACAGATCAGGAAACAGAAATTAAACAGACGTAGACAGACTAAGAGAAGTCATGAGCAAATGGACTTAACGGATATTTATAGAACGTTCTACCCTAATGCAAAAGGATATACCTTCTTCTCAGCTCCTCATGGTACTTTCTCCAAAATTGACCATATAATTGGTCAAAAAACGGGCCTCAACAGGTACAGAAAGATAGAAATAATCCCATGCGTGCTATCGGACCACCACGGCCTAAAGCTGGTCTTCAATAACAATGAGGAAGAATGCCCATACATATGCGGAAATTGAACAATGCTCTACTCAATGATAACCTGGTCAAGGAAGAAATAAAGAAAGAAATTAAAAACTTTTTAGAATTTAATGAAATTGAAGGTACAACATACCCAAACTTATGGGACACGATGAAAGCTGTGCTAAGAGGAAAACTCATAGCGCTGAGTGCCTGCAGAAAGAAACAGGAAAGAGCATATGTCAGCAGCTTGACAGCACACCTAAAAGCTCTAGAACAAAAAGAAGCAAATACACCCAGGAGGAGTAGAAGGCAGGAAATAATCAAACTCAGAGCCGAAATCAACCAAGTAGAAACAAAAAGGACCATAGAAAGAATCAACAGAACCAAAAGTTGGTTCTTTGAGAAAATCAACAAGATAGATAAACCCTTAGCCAGACTAACGAGAGGACACAGAGAGTGTGTCCAAATTAACAAAATCAGAAATGAAAAGGGAGACATAACTACAGATTCAGAGGAAATTCAAAATATCATCAGATCTTACTATAAAAGCCTATACTCAACAAAACTTGAAAATCTGCAGGAAATGGACAATTTCCTAGACAGATACCAGGTACCGAAGTTAAATCAGGAACAGATAAACCAAGTTAAACAACCCCATAACTCCTAAGGAAATAGAAGCAGTCATTAAAGGTCTCCCAACCAAAAAGAGCCCAGGTCCAGACGGGTTTAGTGCAGAATTCTATCAGACCTTCATAGAAGACCTCATACCAATATTATCCAAACTATTCCACAAAATTGAAACAGATGGAGCACTACCCCAACTCCTTCTATGAAGCCACAATTACTCTTATACCTAAACCACACAAAGACCCAACAAAGAAAGAGAACTTCAGACCAATTTCCCTTATGAACATCGACGCAAAAAATACTCAACAAAATTCTGGCAAACCGAATCCAAGAGCACATCAAAACAATCATCCACCATGATCAAGTAGGTTTCATCCCAGGCATGCAGGGATGGTTTAATATCTGGGAAAACCATCAACGGATCCATTATAAAACAAACTGAAAGAACAAAACCACATGATCATTTCATTAGATGCTGAGAAAGCATTTGACAAAATTCAACACCCCTTCATGATAAAAAAAAGTCCTGGAAAGAATAGGAATCCAAGGCCCATACCTAAACATAGTAAAAGCCATATACAGCAAACCAGTGGCTAACATTAAACTAAATGGAGAGAAACTTGAAGCAATCCCACTAAAATCAGGGACTAGACAAGGCTGCCCACTCTCCCCTACTTATTCAATATAGTTCTTGAAGTTCTAGCCAGAGCAATCAGACAACAAAAAGGAGGTCAAGGGATACAGATCGGAAAAGAAGAAGTCAAAATATCACTATTTGCAGATGATATGATAGTATATTTAAGTGATCCCAAAAGTTCCACTAGAGAACTACTAAAGCTGATAAACAACTTCAGCAAAGTGGCTGGGCATAAAATTAACTCAAATAAATCAGTAGCCTTCCTCTACACAAAAGAGAAACAAGCCGAAAAGAAATTAGGGAAATCGACACCCTTCATAATAGACCCAAATAATATAAAGTACCTCGGTGTGACTTTAACCAAGCAAGTAAAAGATTTGTACAACAAGAACTTCAAGACTCTGAAGAAAGAAAATTGAAGAAGACCTCAGAAGATGGAAAAGATCTCCCCATGCTCATGGATTGGCAGGATTAATATAGTAAAATGGCCATTCTGCCAAAAAGCGATCTACAGATTCAATGCAATCCCCATCAAAATACCAATCCAATTCTTCAAAGAGTTAGACAGAACAATTTGCAAATTCATCTGGAATAACAAAAACCCAGGATAGCTAAACTATGCTCAACAATAAAAGGACTTGGGGAATCGCTATCCCTGAACTCAAGCAGTATTACAGAGCAATTGTGATAAAAACTGCATGGTATTGGTACAGAGACAGACAGATAGACCAATGGAATAGAATTGAAGACCCAGAAATGAACCCACACACCTATGGGCACTTGATTTTTGACAAAGGAGCCAAATCCATCCAATGGAAAAAAAAGATAGCATTTTCAGCAAATGGTGCTGGTTCAACTGGAGGTCAACATGTAGAAGAATGCAGATCGATCCATGCTTATCACCCTGTACAAAGCTTAAGTCCAAGTGGATCAAGGACCTCCACATCAAACCAGACACCTCAAACTAATAGAAGAAAAACTAGGGAAGCATCTGGAACACATGGGCACTGGAAAAAATTTCCTGAACAAAACACCAATGGCTTATGCTCTAAGATCAAGAATCGACAAATGGGATCTCATAAAACTACAAAGCTTCTGTAAGGCAAAGGACACTGTGGTCAGGACAAAACGGCAACCAACAGATTGGGAAAAGATCTTTACCAATCCTACAACAGATAGAGGCCTTATATCCAAAATATACAAAGAACTCAAAAAGTTAGACCGCAGGGAGACAAATAACCCTATTAGAAAATGGGGTTCAGAGCTAAACAAAGAATTCACAGCTGAGGAATGCCGAATGGCTGAGAAACACCTAAAGAAATGTTCAACATCTTTAGTCATCAGGGAAATGCAAATCAAAACAACCCTGAGATTTCACCTCACACCAGTGAGAATGGCTAAGATCAAAAACTCAGGTGACAGCAAATGCTGGCGAGGATGCGGAGAAAGAGGAACACTCCTCCATTGTTGGTGGGGTTGCAGACTGGTACAACCATTCTGGAAATCAGTCTGGAGGTTTCTCAGAAAATTGGACATTGAACTGCCTGAGGATCCAGCTATACCTCTCTTGGGCATATACCCAAAAGATGCCCCAACATATAAAAAGACACGTGCTCCACTATGTTCATCGAGCCTTATTTATAATAGCCAGAAGCTGGAAAGAACCCAGATGCCCTTCAACAGAGGAATGGATACAGAAAATGTGGTACATCTACACAATGGAATATTACTCAGCTATCAAAAAACAAATTTACTTTATAAAATTCAGAGGCAAATGGTTGGAACTGGAAAATATCATTCTGAGTGAGCTAACCCAATCACAGAAAGACATACATGGTATGCACTCACTGATAAGTGGCTATTAGCCCAAATGCTTGAATTACCCTAGTGGCCTAGAACAAATGAAACTCAAGACGGATGATCAAAATGTGAAGGCTTCACTCCTTCTTTAAAAGGGGAACAAGAATACCCTTGGCAGGGAAGAGAGAGGCAAAAATTAAAACAGAGACTGAAGGAACACCCATTCAGAGCCTGCCCCACATGTGGCCCATACATATAGAGCCACCCAATTAGACAAGATGGATGAAGCAAAGAAGTGCAGACCGACAGGAGCCGGATGTAGATCGAACCTGAGAGACACAGCCAGAATACAGCAAATACAGAGGCGAATGCCAGCAGCAAACCACTGAACTGAGAACGGGACCCCCGTTGAAGGAATCAGAGAATGAACTGGAAGAGCTTGAAGGGGCTTGAGACTCCATATGTACAACAATGCCAAGCAACCAGAGCTTCCAGGGACTAAGCCACTACCTAAAGACTATACATGGACTGACCCTGGACTCTGACCTCATAGGTAGCAATGAATATCCTAGTAAGAGCACCAGTGGAAGGAGAAGCCCTGGGTCCTGCTAAGACTGAACCCCCAGTGAACTAGACTGTCGGGGAGGGTGGCAATGGGGGAGGGTGGGGAGGGGAACACCCATAAGGAAGGGGGAGGAAGGGATGTTTGCCAAATGTACATAAAGAAATACTCAAGTTAATAAAAAAAAAAAAAAAAAAGAATAGATTTCTAAGGCATTACTTATACAGAGAAGTTACAAATAAAAGGAAGAAACATAATAGATACACAGTAACCAAGAAAAACTCGAGACAACTATAGTGTTGCCAGGTAATGTAGACTTCAATGCATAAAGCATTATCATGGACAAAGCCAGTTATTATCTAATAACAAAAGCATTCACCAGGAAGGGTTGCAATCCAGACTCTGTATGGTAATATAGCTTCCAAATACACAAAATATGTAAAGCTTTATAGGATCGGAGCAAGGTAAATGGACAATTTTGTGATCAGCCATGAGAAACTAAAAATTGATGAGGATTTTCAACAAATAGCTTTAATATAACAGACTTACATGCAACCTTACGTCCTTGACTATACAATATATAGTCTTTTCAAGCACTTCAAGAAGGCCTATAAAAGCTGCCAAAGCATTTGTCCACAAAGCTGTCTCGTCTGCTATTTCAGCAGAATGTAAGAAAATTAGAAATACATAACAAAAGATGTTACAAAAGCAACGTCCCACGACACACTTCCTTAAACACACTTTAGAATAATTCACGGGTTATTATTTCCAGAATTTATATTGGAAATTTGAACTAGCAGCAATGAAAATAATCTTTCTCAAAACTTTTGATGGCAGAAATCAAGCTGGAACTGAGCTAGAAACTACTTCCTGTCTAGCTATCTTTCCTCAAAAGCTGCTGAGCCTTATGAACTGGAATACCAGCCCACCAAGCAAGATACATCCAGTGTTTATATAGTGGCACGGCTGCTATGGTGGTCACAAACCACGCTCTGGATTTTAGGCCTGCTCTATAAGAGAGAATTCCCTCAGTGGACTGTAAATTCAGTCAAAAACATCAGGAGGCCTTAGACACTAGTCTGGAATGTACTGCAATTGTTTAGCTGGATATGTGATGCCATGCAACCATCTAAATATTTGTAATTATATCCATAAACAAATGGTGCACTAAGTCTTATCCAACTGCAAAGCTGGCCATTCAAGCTGCAGTGAACGAATTATATTGGAATGTTCAGCCTAAGACCGGGCACTTGTACACTCTCTACACTCAGGGAACATTTTAGAAGATGGGGCAGAAAGAATTAGGAGCTATGTCATAGAGGTATGCAAAATGCCTTTTGGACATAACACAGTCATCACAATCAGGATCTCATAGGAGCTGTAATTGACTGGACTAGGACTGTATAACTTTTGATATGTTATTAGTCAATCATGGGTGGGGGAGTGGCTCATGAAGATCACATTCCATCTAACTGAATTATTGATTTAGTGGATTCTGAGGGAGGTGCGATCAATGCTTTCAGTGATGTATCTGGTAGGTGAGCTTACTAACTTCAATAGATTGTTTGGTCACACAGACACCCTGCTTAAAATCAGTGAGTCACAAAACAAGATTTAAAAACAAAAAGATGTTGCAAAGGGTCTTGCAAGGACTGAGGTGTTGTCAGGGGCGGGAGAGAAATAGGAAAATGTGGGAAGTGAGAGTAATCAGAATGCATTATTTACACATATAAAATTATCAAAGAAGAAAAGAAAGTTATAGTGAAGTTAGAGGGAAAACAACAAAACAGCTTTTGAAATGCAAATTAGGCATGTTGCAGAAATTTATAAACTTAATACATTTGGTAAAAAAAGAAGCACAATAAAAAGGTATCATATATAAAATGTTTGCCTCAAGAAAAGACAGCAGATAACTTTGTGTGCTCGTCTCTCCCAAAGCACCCTTTTCAGCATCATTCCATGTCATCACCATGATATGCACCAATGTCCTGGCAGATGCTGTCAAGAGCACCAAACAATGCTTAGAAGAGAAGGAAATGCCTGATCCTCATCGGGTCACGCTCCAAAGTCATTACTGAGTTTCTAACTGTAATGATGAAATGTGGTTACACCGATGAATGTGAAATCACTTATGAATGTGCAGTTGAGAAAATCAGTGTGAACCTTACAGGCAAGTCAAACAAATATGACGTGATTCGTTTTAGATTTGATGTGCAGCTCAAAGCTCTAAAAAAAATGGCAGAATAATCTGCTTGCATCCTGTCAACTTGGCTTCATTGTAGTGACCACCTCAGATGGTGTCGCGGATATAAAAAGCAATGTGAGAACACACAGGAGAGGAAATCCTGGGCTTTTGTTTTTAGAGATGTAAAAGACATAAATGAAAAGCAGGGAATATACTTGAACTATGTCACAAGAAAGGGATTTTTGAATAGTACCCAGATAGTGTAATCATTAAAATCAACAATGGGTAAGAGAGACCTCACTAAAAAATTCATTCTGTACAACAGAGAACACCTTCACTCATATGAAGAGATAAGCCATAGACCAGGAGAAAAGAATCTTTACATATGACAAAGGGTCAGGATATAGACTATACAAAGGAACTAAAAATCAAAAATACAAATAACCAAACTAAAATTCAGCTGTGCAACTTAAAAGTGTTCTCACAAATGACTGAGAAACATTTTTTTTAAGAGTTCAACACCCGTAGCAATCGGGGGAGCACAAATTATAACTAAATTGATTTCATGTTACCACAGTTGGAGTGGCTAAGATTAATATAACGAATTGTAGATAGCACCATAGATGCTAGTACGGGAGCAAGGGAAGGGAAAGATTCCTTTATTCCTTTATTCATTGCTAGTGGGAGTTCATCTACTATGGAAATCAGTGTGGGGATTTGAATTTGAGGGAATATGGGAGGATTGGAAGGGAGGAAAGAGAAGACAGAAATGTAATTACATTTTAGTCTCAAAAATAAAAATTTAAAAAGCTGAAAATAGATATTCCACCCGACCTAGCTATATCATTCTTCGGCATATTCCCAAAGGAATCTAAATTGTACTGCAGAGATCTTTGTTCACCCATGTTCACTGTTGTTCTATTCACAATGTCCAGTAATTTGAAATATCCTACATGTCCGTAAACTGATGACTGGGGAGTGACTATGTCATAATTTACAGAGTAGAAGTTTTTTAGTTAAGAAAAATGAAATTATGAAATTTGCATATAGATTGGTAGATCTAAAAGACAATACTGCTAATTGAGTTAATGCAGACTGAGAAAGTCAAGCATCACATGCTTTCTATTGTTTGCAGAGCTTTTAGCTTTAAATGCTCAGATGTGTTTCTTTTAGAATATGCATAGGGGTTGGAAAATTACTAAGGAACCATGAGGTATGGCATCCAAAAGAGGGGAGAAAGATTGCAGTGCTATAAAGGAAGAAATGGAGTAATGGATAAGGCAGTAGTAAATTGAGATTGGAGAAAAAAGATAATGGTGGAAGAGAGAATGTTGGGAGGGATAAAGACCTTTAGAAATAGTCATATGGAAACCTACTACTACAGAAGCTTACACACACACACACACACACACACACACACACACACACACACACACACACACGAATTTACTATATAAAAGGGCAATGATGTCCCTCCTAGATACCAAAGACTAGCAATTAAAAAGCCTATTGCTAGCAGTGGGTTAATTGTTTTGCAGTTGTTGGCCACTAAGCAATTATACATCCCCAAACAATACAGGCTATTGCCAACTCTTGGTTTCTTTCTAGATCCTGATAGTATGACCTTTTGTTGAACATATATATTGGAGTTATAAAAACAATGGGAAAGTAAGCTAGTAATGGTCTGGAAGCTTTATCTCTACTGACTAGCACTCACAGTGGAAGGTGCTATATGCTCCAAGTGGATCAAGGACCTCCACATCAAACTAATAGAAGAAAAAGTGGGGAAGAGCCTTGAACACATGGGCACTGGGGGAAATTTCCTGAACAGAACACCAGTGGCTTATGCTCTAAGATCAAGAATTGACAAATGGGACCTCATAAAACTGCAAAGCTTCTGTAAGGCAAAGGACAGTGTCATTAGGACAAAACATCAACCAACAGATTGGGAAAAGATCTTTACCAATCCTACATCCAATATGAAGCTAATATCCAAAATATACAAAGAACAAAGAAGGTAGACTCCAGAGAGCCAAATAACCCTATTAAAAATGGGGTGCAGAGCTTAACAAAGAATTCTCAGCTGAGGGACATCGAATGTCTGAGAAGCACCTAAAGAAATGTTCAACATCCTTAGTCATCAGGGAAATGCAAATCAAAACAATCCTGAAATTCTACCTCACACCAGTGAGAATGGCTAAGATCAAAAACTCAGGGGACAACAGATGCTGGCGAGGATGTGGAGAAAGAGGAACACTCCTCCATTGTTGGTGGGATTGCAGACTTGTACAACCATTCTGGAAATCAGTCTGGAGGTTCCTCAGAAAATTGGACATTGAACTACCTGAGGATCCAGCTATACCTCTCCTGGGCATAAACCCAAAAGATGCCCCAACATATAACAAAGATGCATGCTCCACTATGTTCATAGCAGCCTTATTTATAATAGCCAGAAGCTGGAAAGAACCCAGATGCCCTTCAACAGAGGAATGGATACAGAAATGTGGTACATCTACCCAGTGGAGTACTGCTCAGCTATTAAAAACAACGACTTCATGAAATTCTTAGGAAAATGGATGGAATTAGAAAATATCATCCTGAGTGAGGTAACCCAATCACAAAAAATACACATGGTATACACTCACTGACAAGTGGATATTAGCCCAAAAGCTCGGAATTCCCAAGATACAATCCACAGACCACATGAAGCTCAAGAAGGACAACCAAAGTGTGGATGCTTCAGTCCTTCTTAGAAGGGGGAACAAAAAGATTCATAGGAGGGGAGACAAAGTTTGGAGCAGAGCCTGAAGGAATAGCAGTTCAGAGCCTGCTTCACCTGGGGATGCAGCCCATACACGTACAGCCACCAAACCCAGATAATGTTGCTGATGCCAAGAGGTGCATGCTGACAGCAGTCTGATATAGCTGTCTCCTGAGAGGCTTTGCTAGAGCATGACAAATACAGAGGCGGATGCTCACAGCCAACCATTGAACTGAGAATGGGGTCCCCATTGGAGGAGATAAAGAAAGGATTCAAGGAGCTAAAGGGGCTTGCAACCCCACATTAACAACAATGCCAACCAACAAGAGCTTCCAGGGACTAAACCACTAACCAAGGAGTACACATGGACAGACCCATGGCTCCAGCTGCATATGTAGCAGAGGGTGGCCTTGTTTGGCGCCTAAGGGAGGAGAAGTCCTTGGTGCTGCCAAAGCTGGAGCCCCCTGTGTAGGGGAATGACAGGGTGGGGAGGTGGGAAGGGGTGGGTGGTTGGATGGGGAAAGGGGATAACATTTGAAATGTAAATAAAAAATCCAATAAAAAAAGAAAATGAACCATTAACCTTTTCCACCTGTGAAGTTTGTGAGGCAAAATAATGACTCCCCTTGGAAGACATGTCCACTTAGTGCAAGGCGGTATGATGAACGGCTTGTGAATAAACCAACAGCTCTGGTTAGAGTTAAATCCTGCTCTGTAAGGTGGAACCCATATCTGTGACACTGGGGCCAAGAACACCTGGCTAGAGAGTGTATAGGCCAAAGAGGAGAGCCCATTACTATTACCTTGCTAAATGAATACAGTACTAAATTAACTCCTAATGCCTTACTGTTATAGTCACAGATTAATGCATTTCCTAACCCTCTTGTGACAAACTTCTATTTGCAGATAGAAGGTGCAACTACAACTGAAAAAGTTTTTTAAAAAGCCTGTAGTGTGCTCAGCCCTAAATAATATACATATACTATACATATACATATACATATACATACACACACGCACACACACACACACACACACACACACACACACATATATCTTGCCCTGTTCCACAGGCTCAAGAACATATGCAGAAAGCAGGTAGGAGGCAGAGGTGAAACAATGTGTTCTGGACACAGCAAGGTATTCACAAGTATGAACGCACAGATGTTGGACAGCATGTACAGACCTATTTAAACTCAGTCTTTATCAAATCCTAACACAGTGAGGAGAGTGGGCACAAAAATATTAGCTCTAGCTATGGTGCTACTGGCAACTGTTAACTGCTAGAAGGAAAGGCAGGTTTCTTTAAGAGAATGGTCCATGGAATATCGACCATGCTCCACAAGAAAGGCACACGTAGAAGAACATTTGGGCAGGAGAAATTGCTATTAACAGAGTGTTAAATGGGGAGTGGAGGATAAAAAGTTTAGGGAATGGGGAATTCTTAAACTTTAGATGAATAAGACACTTTTTCAGAAAGACAAATGTCCTTTATAAGCAAAAGAAGATATATATATATATATATATAAAATTTAATTGAAAATTGAAAATGGTCCAAGTGGCTTTGCAGGTATAACTTGCTAAATTTTCAAAAGGCAGATAGTATCCATATATTAAATAGTGTAGAGAAGTAGAAAAAGCTCCCTGAAGCATTTTATGGGAAAACTATAATCTAATGGCAAAATGATAAGAAAATATAAAATTTTAGTAGGTTAATATTATTTATAAACATAATTATAATAGTATCTGATGAAATCTCAGAAAATCCTTAAAAACACATATATACATACTAATTTAGAAATTAATATTAAGAATGTATAAGTGATACTTTAACTTTAGAAAATCAATCAATGTAATTTATGCTTGAAATAATCCATTTTACTTCAATCCATTTATGTTTGAAGGAAACAGGTAACCTTACTATGCACAGAAAAAATAAATAAATAAGTTTTAGTGCCCTTTTGTGGTAGTATCCCCTAGCAAATAGGAGTATAAGGCAACTTTAAAAATGTTCCTCTATGTTCATAGCGGCCTCATTTGTGATACCCAGAAGCTGGAAACAACCCAGCTATCCTTCAACAGAGGAATGGATACAGGAAATGTGGTTCACTTACACAATGGGATATTACTCAGCTAATTAAGAACGAGGACATCCTGAGATTTGCAGGCAAATGGATGGAACTAGAAAATGTCATCCTGAGTGAGGTAACGCAGACCCAAAAGGACATGCACAATATGTACTCACTGATAAGTGAATATTAGCCAAAAATTAAAAGTACAGAATAGCCAAGATACAGTCCACAGAACTCAAAAAGGTCAACATAGTGAAGGACCCATGTGAGGATACCTGTTTCACTTGGGAGGGAGAAGAAAGCAACCACAAGGGGAAAAGAGAGAGGGACAGGGAAGGGAAAGGGGATGGGGGTTGGGGGAAAAGGAAACATGAACTGGTATTGGGTGGGGAAAAAGACTGAAGCTCTGAGGGGCAGCAGAAAGAATGGAAACAGAAGACCTGGGGAGGAAAGAGGTTGGGAAGACCCTCTAGAATGTCCTAGAGACCTGGGAAGTGAGAGACTGTGAGGACTCAAAGGGAGGGACCCTAGATAAAGGCCCTACCTTGGGAAGAGGGAACTTATTGAATCCACCTTCAGCAGAAAGACAGGACATCAAGTGAGGGATGGGGTTGCAATCCCACAGCCAAAGCTCTGACCCATAATTCTTCCTGTCTGGAAGAAATGCAGGGATAGAAATGGAGAAGAGCCTGAGGAAAAGGAGGTCCAACAATAGGCCCAAAGGGGGATCCAGCACAAGGGGAGGTCCTATGACCTGACGCCATTACTGAGGCTATGGGGCAGTCACAAAAAGGGACCTATCATGACTGCCCTCCAAAAGACCCAACAAGCAGCTGAAAGAGTCAGATGCAGATGTGTGCACTCAACCAACGAACAGAAGCTGCTGACCCCTGTGGTTGAATTAGGGAAAAACTGGAGGAAGCTGATGAGGAGGGTGACCCTGTAAGAGGACCAGCAGTCTCAATTAACCTGGACCACAGAAATCTCTTAGACACTGGGCCACCAACCAGGCAGCCTACACCGGCTGAGATGAGGCCTCCAACACATATACAGCAGAGGACCCCCGGGTCTCGGTTCAGTCAGAGAGGATACATGTAACCCTCAAGACACTGGAGGCCACAGGGAGTGAGGAAGTCTGGTGGGGTGGGTGGGGTGGGGACATCCTTGTGGAGATATAGGGAGGGATGCAGGTGTGTGGTGGAGGCGGGGTATGGGATGTGGAACCCTCGTGGGGTGGACAGGAAGGGAAATAAAATCTAGAGTGTAAATAATAAATAAATAAATAGATAGATAAATAAATGAATGAATGAATAAATAAATGCTGAAGGAGACTCACTCAAATTCCATGGCAATCATAATGTTTGGTAATAGAATGAGTGACATCTTAATTTTAAAGTCAAAAGAAGTACTAAAATTAATTATTGCTTTTAATTCCATATTGTGTTAGAGAACTTAGAACAATACAATAATTGAAACCATAAAAGCAGTAACAGTTGCCAAGGGAGATAGCACTAAATCTAAGTATAAACTACGAAAAGTAGAAGACAGGATAACAGAAATTTTAGAGTCTGGGTGAAACAAATTAAATTCAGCATGCCTACATATCAGGGATAGCTAAAATACATGTAATTTGTAAAAAACAAAACCAAGCCTCCCGAATTTGTCTCTTCACAAGAATAACAAATGTATAAAATATCACTGTAGATAAAAATGTTTGATGACTAACCACAAGTACCCAATCAACCAAAAAATATAGTTCTGCATTCACAAGTTAAAAGGTCATTATCACTCTGATTATCACTAGGGTGTCAACGTTTGTGATTTTATTTTATAAACCAGGTAGAATTGTAGGCCTGGTGGCAAATGTCTGTACTATTAACACTGAGTGGAAAGGCAGATGTAGGTGATTCAAAGTTTCAGAGACACCCTGAAAAGAGTTTAAGCCCAGAATGTGATATAGGAAATGCTGTCTCAAAACACTCTCTTCAAAAATGACCCCCCTCTGGTATCCTGATGGAACAGGATTAACCAAGAATACGTAAAGGTATTTTACAGTATGTTAATAGTTGAGTTCAGGGCTTAACTAAAACTTTCATCAGTGGGAAAATGGATATCACATTTTACTTCAAAACTGTAAAAGTTAAGAGAAATGTGACTCAACACGGGAAGCCTTTAAATTATGAAGGATGAAAGTGGACTCAAATATAGGATAATGTAAAAATCATCTCTACATATTTGGATAAGGCTAGAACTCTGTAAAAAAAATGACTACGTTTAGAATAATGGTTCCAGGAAAATGACTAAGTTTAACATAATGGCATCAGATGTAGGGAAAGTTAGCAGAGGGGGTCATGTTCTAACTACTCTGACCATTTTACAGTCTATACGTGTACCACAATTCTTCAAAGTGCTCCATAATATGCCAGTAGAATAGTGATTAAACATTTTATTAAAATAGGTTATATATAGAGATTCATATTATTTACTAAAACAGCGTAATAGTTGTTTTATGCTACATACTTTAAACATTTAATAATTATTTTAAAGTAAAAAAATAGGAAAAAGTCTTCAGGGACTGTTCTCTTGAATTAAAGAGGTAAAAACACGCCTTAGTCTCTTGTGCAGCCCTTAACACAGCACTTGCTAGACAAGCCACAACTACCCACCTGATTTATAGTTTCAGTACCGCAAGTTTCCAAGTGGGAAGCAATATCCCCATGAGTAAGGGAATTGTCTAAGAAATAAATTACTACAGATGGAGCAGCAGAACTTAAACAATAAGCATTCCTCATTTTGAAGCACATCAACATTTCCGAAGTTGTATACAGCTTAAAATGGGATTTCTGGATGGAGTCTGAGATGTTCTTCAATCCCCATCTACTTAAAATCAGTGTCGGCGGGGTAGGGTGGAGGGAGAGAGAAGATGAACACAAAATAGATTCTGGAAATTGTGTAACTTATAAACACGAGAGAAATGATATCTGATCTAATATATTTGTCTCACGAAGACTTCTATTTCATGAGCAATGTTTTCATCTGGTTGAAAATATATTAACATTATAGGCTGCAAAAGATGACAAAAGACGGCTAAAACACAAACATGCTTCTGTGCAAGTGTATTGAAAAACAACATGAAAAATATAGGCAGACACTTTAAAGTTCTATTGAGACATTTCATTTTTAATAAGTTTCTTTATGCATGTCAACAATGAACGCTATTTGGATAAATTGGACTGGGAGAGAACCGGAACACTTCTTTGTTACATGCTGACAAAGAACAACTTGATTAAATAGTAAATCCTTCCAGGAAGCCCTCTAAAACGTTTCTCTGAGATTTACTCTTTAGATACAAGCCCTCGGTAAACTGAACTCTGTTATTCTTGGCACCTCAACTGTACCCAATATTCTGTAATGATACTCTCAGGCATCCCCCCATATTAAATCTTGTTATCCTGTTGTATAACTTATTTATGTGAAAAACTGAATGCTGCATCACGGCATCCTAAAAGAAGAAGAGACAATTTCTGACATAAAGATTTGTAAAAATTGATAAATTGCCCACTACCTAGGAGAATCTGTTAAAGATCTAAGGATATGAAGCTGGAAGGGGAACAGTTCACCAACCAAGTAAATAAATAAACAAGTAAAGAAGGAAAATGTCTCAATAAATAGCTATTCTTGTTGTTCAACTTACTACAGTTTTGTTACTAAGGCTATGGGCACTTTTTGTGTCGGTGATTTAGGAAACCGTAGGAGAAAAAAATTTGTCAGGTGCACTCCACATTTTTCTTTTTTAATATTTACTGATCCTGTTTAATCGTTTGATTTTAGTGAGGAGCTTGGCAAGTATTGTTTAGGAAACATTACTAGCTCTTAAGCTGCTTCGGTTGGCATGGCCCCCATTAGTAAACGAATCAAGCAACTTCTCTACCATGCTGGCCCAGAGCAGTGAGGACAATCTATCCCAGATACAAACTCCCACAACTGTGAGACAAACTTCGCCTTTTCATTTTATGAGTTAACGGTTTCTGGTATTTCTTACAGTTGTAGAAGGCTAACTAACACACTACACTATGTTTGAGGGACACGAGCATATGTCATTTTAATACAGAAAATCTATTACACATGAATAATACATGTCTGGCCTCAACATTACAATTGTGTATCAATATATTTTATTAGTCTTCATTTCAGATCTTACATCAGTACGATGGGACTCAATGCTATAAAACACCCAGTGCTGTACTAGTAACAGCATCATAATTCTAATCTGTACACAGTTTTTAATCTTAAAACCTGCTTAATTGTAAAAATATTTTAAACAGCTATACTGACAGGTTGGCATGGTGATACCTTTAACCCCAGGGGTTGGCAGAAAGAGACAGGTGAATCACTATGAATTCCCACCAACCTGGTCTACACAGCATGTTCCATGTTAACCAGGGTTACATAGCACAGAGAGACTGCTTCAAACAAGAACAGCAACAGTACCAATAAGAAGTCTTTAATGAGGTTTGGCTTGAAGTTTCATGGATCTTGCTTATAGCAAATAGCTTTGGATTTCTCTAGTAAAGTGGTGGTTTCTTTTTCTTCTTCTTTTTTTTTGGTAGAAAATTTGATAACAGAAAAACTGCAAGCCTAATTTGAAACATTGAAGTCAGTAATAAAATGGTACAACAGTAGTCTCATGGATGAAGTTATGTGCCACTGTCATCAAACCTATTATTGCTACCTCTTTGCTTGAAATGGTTATATATGTTGATGTGTACTCAGACTTACATGAACGTGAACACAAATATACACTTAAATCTGGTTCATAATTAAGAAAGCTATTCTTTATATATAAGGCTCATTTTGATCTGATTTGATGTATTTTGATGTAACTTTGAAATAGGGATGAAGGAAAATCTTTTCTGATAGATATTTGATCTGTTTTCCCTCTTAAAATTGTTTAAAGATTATTTTTCCTCAAGAAAATGAATTATTGTTAGTTGTAATAATGTTTGCCTAACTTTTCTGTATGGTATCTTTAGGGAAATAATCTTTCCCATTTAGCAGAAAAGTATCTACATTCCATGAATCACTACAAGAAATACATTGAGAGACCTTTAAACGTATTCATGCCCCAAACACAGTGGATGCATACTTTAGTGGAGAAGCCAACGTTGTTTGTTGGAAGGACACTTCTCTCAAATGAAAGAAATCTACTCTGAATGAAGAAGAGCTCCTAGAGATGTCATGTCCTTTCTGTCAGCATTCTTTGTTAAAGGGCTCTCCTAAGAGAATGGAATCTGAGTAGAAGCTTTGAAAGACATAATGCTAGCAAGAATTGAAGCTCTGAGAACTGCACCAGGCTCCTGCATTACTGTAAAGTTGTAACCATGGTCTAACAGGCCATGCAGCTACAACTTAGTTTCACTTTCAACAGTACGCATTGCATGAAGGAAGCAAAGGAACCTAGAGTTAACGAACTCCTTAGCATGACAAAAACACATATAAATGCATTTGTACGGCATTTGAATGTACTATCTATCAACATTTAAACACATTAAGTGTCTTTTTTTAAATTCATAACTTTACTCTGAGGAAATACTAAGATTTTTAAAAAGGTTACATGGCTATTAGCATAATCATAAGATAAATATACAGTTTCTTATATAACTCAAGATTGGCCCAAATTTGTAATCCTCATACTTCAGACACTCAAATTCTGGGATTAAACATACGTTTCCTACAAACTGGTTGTTACTTGAAATAATCATTTTGTGTGTTTCCTAAAAAGTTTCACATTAGAATTTTTTTAACAATCAAGACATTATAAACAATTTGGATTTAAATCCCTGCAGTCCCATGATACTAACATTCTTCTAGAGTTAAATCATACTGACATGAATCTACAGGCAAATAGTTCTATTAATCTATCTATAAGCAGACAATTTAAAGTCTTAAGTTAGTCCCTAATTTCACCAATTTTGTACTATATACTTCTGCATTGCTAGGACATTTGTTTTGTTAGGTAGATAGTTGGTTCACAGATTATTACACTTAGACTCTGCCCTCAAAATCTGCAGCTGGTAAAAAACAAGGATCAAACTTCTAGACCCCAATTACTGGTTAGAGAATGATATCCAGGTCATATTTCTGAACCTGGGAGGAGACACGACACAATGAACGGTCTGAAGGGTCATTATTTGATTACTATCTTGACCTGGGTTCAGGAGGCTTAAGCCTATATGACTACAGTGTGGACTTTAAAAATATTTATCTTTAAGATCACAATACACTTACAGCCTTTCCTTCCTTACAGCTCTTCCATTTTCCTCTTGTTCTCTTTCAAATTCATAGCATATTTTATTTTAGTTGTGTACACACACACACACACACACACACACACACAAGCTTTCGCATACTTGCACACTAAGTATATAAATAAACCTACTCAGCCTTTTTAATGTTATTTGTATGTATATATTTTCCGGCTATTTGATTTACTCTTATGTATCTGAATGGAAAAAGCCACCAAGGAGAAGCTACCTGTTGTAAAGTTTTAATATAAAGTTTCCTGATGAGTTATTTCTAGTTGTCGATTTGACACAATCTAGAATCACCAAGATACAAGAGATTCTCAAAGGATTGTGTAAAACAGAATGGAGGCCCATGGGTATTTCTGTAGGATTATCTTTGATATATTAATTGATGGTGAAAAACCACCCCACTGTGGTGGCATCATTCCCTCAGTAAGGATTTCTGAAGCGCTTAATAGTAGAGAACATGAGCTGAGCACTAGGCTGTATGTACTAACTTATTGCTTTCGTCTACTCACTGTGGATGTAGTATAACTAACTGATTCAAGTTCTTACCATCTTGACTTCTCTGCAGTGATGGACTGTCACCTGGAACTGGGAGCCAAATAAACTTGTTTGTCCTCTAAGTTATATTTGTCAGGATATTTTAGCACAGCATTAGGTGATGGAACTAGGATGTCTATTTAAAATGTAGCTCAATCCTGTGGGCTCTTCAGACATAATCTACTCCTACCCCTAGAGAGTGTGTGCTCCAGTTTACTCTGCAGTAAATATTTTGACTTAAGCTCTCACCTAACTAGTTTTTGTATTTTACTTTTTGAAATACTTCAACTGACCCCAGTATATTATACTGATTATGAATCTGCTCTCAGAGGCCCGATTCCTTCCGATGAATTTCTAGCTTAGTTGTGTATTTTATTGGGGAAGCTATGTAGGAAAAAATGGAAAAGAAATGTGCCATCTTAAGTCATCTGCCTCCCAGATGAGCTGCTACAATTTATTATGTTAGCCTCCTCTGGTATAAAGGCCATGACCCACAGTTGATGGAGGTATGACCTGTATTCATATCCTGGGATCCATTTGATGACATATGAATTGCAGTATTTTGACATCTTCTGATACAAATATCATGACTAATCATCATTAGCAACCCTTTTATGAACAGCTTCATCAGTAAGTAATAGTATCGTTTGATGTAGAAAGTATGTTCTTGGAGACTGCCAGTAGGAAGGAGAAAACCTAGCTAAAAGAGACCAGCCAAAGTCAGAAGGTAAAGAGAAATATGGTTAACCTGAAGACATGGTAAGAAAATGGGAAGAATCATTGTCCTTTAAATGAGATATGTTCTCTCTCTCTCTCTCTCTCTCTCTCTCTCTCTCTCTCTCTGTCTCTCTCTGTGTGTGTGTGTGTGTGTGTGTGTGTGTGTGTGTTTGCTGTGTGTCTGTGTTCGTGTGTTTTTTTTGCTGAGATTGAATTTGCTGATGAATGGATTGACATATTGTTCTGTTTCTTTCACCAGTTGATTTTATTTCTGCCTTTTACAATTGACTGAAAGTGGCATATTCATTCTGCCTCAGGAAACTGTTGTGTGACAGATGTTTCCTGTGGAGGCATGCATGTCTACTCATCCCAGATAAGAAACTGGTGACAGATCAAAGTATAGGTACCTGACTCCAGCATGGTGAATGACTCAAAGAAATCTTTACCACCAAAGTTCATTCTAGCGTTGGTGACACAATCTACAGGCAGTTTAACTGGTTGGTCAGTGTCCTTTCCAGGTGGCTCAGCTGGTCCTTGTATCTTCTATGCAGTTTGGCTGTTCTCTGTTATGTTCAAGGCTGCCTTGCTTGTTGCTGCTTCTAGGCTGCTGGGCTTGTCTGTGTCTTTAAAGCTTGGCTTGTCTGAGACTGATTATCCTTAGTTTTTACTGCTTTATCTTTGTGGAGGGAGGTAGCCTAGTGAATCTTGTCAGTTTCTGGGAGTTCCTGCAGCTATTAATGAGCTTCCAAATAGGATGGAATGATTCAATCTCACAGGAGAACTGCTATACAACAACCATGTCATCAGATTTTTAAAGATAACTGCTCAAATGCGGTTATAATTTATCTTGCAACTCTGAACCCTTCCAGTGTTGTATATATTACCTTTATGTTGCATAACCAGTTTCAGTTACCATCTTGTTTATCCCTGTGTGGGATAAAGTTGAGTTTTGGGTTCACTCTGCTATAAAAATACTTCATAGTCTTCTAAAGCTTATTATAGTCTAAATTCTCCTATCATAGAACTTTAATCTCTTCTAGTATAACTCCTAATCATTATCTGCCTGACATGGGCTTTTATTATTACTTTATTTGTATCTTTGATGTAGATAAACTTGACTACTAGTCTTAGGTAGGACTCATCTTCCTTTATACTCATGCAAGTCTCCTTTGGCTTTCCCCTTCCTTTTCCTGTAATCTGTTTGTTTGTCTTAATGATAATTGAGCTTTCAGCTTGAGTAGTCCATGGACTATAAGGAATGTCCATTCCTTTTCTGTATATGTGATATGTATATGCATAACGTATGCATCTGTGTATGTATATGTATATCATGGTTGTTACACAACTTTCACTGTAGTTTTTCTATACATATGAAGTACACTCCTTTCTACAAGAGAAAGGAAACATTGCATCTCAGTCTTTTTTGCTTATCCCACAATTCTAGTACATGATAAACAGCCAATAAATATTTGTAGAATTATTTCATTACCATATTTAACAACCTACATACTCTACTCTCTTGCATTCAGGTTTCCAATTTTATCAGGAAAAATACCATTTAATATATGTTGATTAAATAAATTATTGTTAAAAATAAACATGTCTGAATATTTCAAACTGGGATACTAGAACATTTTGACATCACTGAGGGAAATCAAGAGATCTAGGAAACAAAATGATTGACATTTGGTTTTACACAGCTTGAATTTCAAGTGCTGGTAAAATATGCAGAATAGTAATTATTTACTAAGCTAAGGTTCTGTTGTTCTAGTGAGAAAGATTCAATCAGGTTCCTATCATAGGTACACAAGGAAGAGGGAGTTGTAATGAATTGGTAGCAAAGAGAAACAGTCTAAAGATTTGGCTTCTTCACAAATATCAACTTGTACAACTATTCATACCCTAAACTGTCTTCACAAGAGCAATAGAAACCAGGTAAAGGGACAACAGTACCTTGTTGTAGCACAATAAAGGAAGATATGGTGAAAAAAGTTAGGAGGCAGGAAAGAAAGTGCTGTGTGTGTGCTACTCTTTGCTCAACTCTAAGCAATTAATTGTAAAGAGAGATAATTCTCGCTTGGGGGAGGAAGAAAGAATTAACTTTAAGCTCTAGACTTGACACCAGTACTAGGTTCACCACTGTGAAACATAGTATTATGTAGAGCCCTCAAATAGCTAAATATTAAAAAAGAAAATAGCCCAAATAATCCAATTAAAATTAGGGAAAGACATCGATAGACATTTCTTAAGAGAAGACATATAAATGACCAACACATATATGACAAAATGTTCAGTGTCACTAATCAATGACATGGTATCATTTAACACCAATCAGTTTGATATTATCAAAAATACTAAATATGACACATGCTAAAAGGACTACTGAGAAAAGGGAAGCTTATATATCATTGATAGAAATGTATTTCAATATAGACCTTATGAAAAATATCATGGATGTTTCCCACAAGTCTAAAAACAAAACTTTTACACAATCCAACTCCATCACTGCTCAGTCTATGCACAAAAGAAATTAAATCAATATGTTGATGAGACATCTATACTCTCACTTTTATTATAGCACTGTTGACAATAGCCAAGAAATTGAAACAACCAGTGAATATTGAACAACTGACAAAAAGTTGAAGAAAATACGGTGGGCTAGTAAAAAGTCTCCCTGGGTAAAGCTATGTACTTCTAAACCTGAAGACCTGAGGTAGATTCCAGAAATCCACGTGGGAAGAAAAAAACTGACTCTCACAGGGTATCCACTAGCCTCCATATATATGCATTCTGGCAAGCATAAAACAGACATACAAACAAACAAATATCGAAAGATAATAAAATGTGGTGCATATATAATAAAGTCACAAAAATGAAATCCTGCCATTTGTGAAATTATGGATAGGATTATGGGTCATTATGTTAAGAGAAAAATTCCAGAAGAAATAAAAATACTACAGGATCTTACCGATTATTGGAATGTAAGAATTGACTTAATAGAAACTAAAAATAAAATGATGGTTAGCAGATATAGGAAAAACAGTTGGGAGGGAGAAGTGGGAACTAATTGCACTTTGGGTCCTGGCTTATAGTTAGAAGCATAGAGGTAACAGATAAGTACTAAATAGTTTTTTAATTAGAAGAAATTATTTTGAATGTTTCCACCATAAAACAATAGTAAGAAAATATTTGAGAAGAAAGATGCTGGTGCTGATTACATCATATATGTACAATTTTAATGTGCTATTTAGCAAGGAAGGCAGGCAGGCAGTGTTAATTCTTTGTCACTTGTCTGACATAAACACTGACTCAAGGTAACCAGATGAAAATCTATGGCTATACTATATGAAAGCAAGCTAACGTACATGATGTATATAGAGTGAAAAATATTTGTTTTATATAATGGGATATTAGTCTATAGAAATTAAAAAGGGAATCTTTAATATGAGCTGGCAAACACCATGCTAAATGAAATTGGCTATCACAGAAAACAGTATTACCTGATCTGACTGATAGTACACTCTAACATACACATGCAAAAACAGTGTAAAATAGTGGTTGCTAAGAGGCAAAAATAGAGGGAGAAATATAGCAACAGGTTAAAGGACAGAAAAGTAGCAAAGATGTAGTATGAACAAATGTAAGGATTTTATGTATAAATAAAGATTATTGTTAACAGAATTAGTATTAAGTGTATTAGTGGGTTTTATTATATTGATAGATTTTAATTGTTCCTTTTATAAAAGTATAACTATGTGAAATGACAGATATATAACTTTGTTTTACTATGGTGTGACCGTATTATCACTAGTATATATTCATTGCTTTTGATTCTACACCTCAAGTAGGTGCAATGGTATTGTTAATAAAAACATCAAACACATGGACCTGTCCTTTTTCATGTAATTTGAAAGCTTCCTTCTTAATAACTGTGTCTGATAAACAAAGATAAACATCTTCATTCAGTGAGGAATTCATTCTATAGTGTAAAGGTGTAAAATGGGAGGGTAGTTATCAAATTCTTTCTTATACTTCCAAGATCAAAGTTACAATTCGTGACTACTTGTATACTACCAATGAATATTCTAGGCAAATAGCCCAACTCTACTGAAGTATAAATGTAATGAGTTCCTTTGATAATTGATTTTCAACATTTGTCTTTTGATTTTTCAACTTTTACAATGGAAAGACATGAGTATATTCCCCCAGTTCTATTGAAAAAAAGAATTTTTTCTCATTTAATAAGAACAGATTATGGTTTCCCTCCGTCTTCTCCTCCTAGTTTCTTGCCTGGATCCATCCCTTTCTGTCTTTCAGTAAACAAATAGGCTGTTAAAATATGTATTACATAATTATATTATATTATGTATGAATTATAAAATATAATATATAAATATATAATTTAATATGACAAAAAAAAAACCAGAAGGAAAGAGCCCAAGAGAAGGCACAAGAACAGAGACCCAGTCATTTGCACACCTAAATTCAAAGGACAAAGTAATTTCTTCCCACTTTATTGTCATATTGGTAAAATTTCCTGCAGGTGTTTTCCGGGCGGTTATTTTGTCCTCCTTTCAGAGGTGGGGAATGTATCACAGGGTCCTTTGTATGTCACAGAGGCATTCTATCACTTGGTTATAGCCCTTAATGTGCTTTAGGGTTTGTACGCCCCTCTAAGCCAATCACTGCAAGAGTGCTTTGAACAGAATCAATATAATTGAACTTGAAATGTCTTGAGCAAATTTTCACTGCTGTTATTTCAGGCTCAACCACGAAGTGGCATGATGAAAAGCTAGCTAATTTGATTATGATAATTTCATAGTGTATATATATATATATATATATATATAATCAGCTGATTATGCATGTTACATTATTTTCAAATTACTTCTCAATAAAACCAGAACCAAAGAGAACCAAAAGGAAACGACTTGAAATGTAAATGATCAAATAAGAAATTCCGGTTATGCAGAATATTCCTGTATTCAGTAGAGAACGAAAGCTCCCTCACAAATCGTGGAATGATGTATTCACAAATAAAACTCCAGATTTGTTGACCACTTATTTTAGAAATAAAAATATCCCTTTAATCTTTTTCATTTTAGCAACTAAGCTCAGGCTAAGGTCTATTTCATTGGCTCTCATGAGAAGTACTGAAAGTCAAAACTTCTTTAGGCTTTAATATATTCAACCACATTTCAGATTTTCTTTAACAAGCTTAAATATTAAAACAGCTTTTAAAAATGAGCATATAAAATAAACAAATCATCTTTATCATGAAAGCACTCTGATTTTATGTTCCCTGCATATTTAAATGATGATCCTTTTAGAATTTTCCAAACCCTGTAACTGTCAAAATCTTAACTTTCCACTTTTTAATAAAAATGATTTCCATAAAGATTAGAAATTAATCTAACCTGACTCTCAAACTTAATACACTTTAGTGCTGGAAGCTATAAAAATTCACCTATCTGGGTTTAATAAAGAAAGTTTTTTCAATTTAAATATACATTGCATTTAATAAGCTTGCATGATAATTTCAACAATGTTAATGGGCTCTGCAAATTGCCTTCCTGCTGTGTCCAGGATACAATCCAATTTCAGTTTTGAGCAACCAAGTTAAGGAACGGTTGAGAAAAAAACCTCAAAAAGCAATTTCTGAATGGCACAAAGTAAAATGATTACAAGCCAGCCAATCAGATTGCTCTGATGCCTGACTCCAAGGAAAGTAGTTTTTTTATATTCATGTCAACCAAAATATGTGAGTGCATAAGTAGACTTTAATTTTTGGCTAAAAATTTCACCATTCACCCAAATGTTTGTCATTGCAAGGGTGGGCATGCTGCTCTTTTATATTTCACGTTTGTCAATTCCTACATCTTACTGATATGAAGTGTGCATCATTGGTTAAGCACTGTTAAATGGTATAAATACTATGACACACACACACACACACACATGCAAACACACACTCATGCACACACACACTTCAGATAGTGGGGTGGGGAGAGGGAGAGCCCCTGTCTTCCTAGAGTGCGACTTTTGTAGCATAAATAACTCAAATAATATATAACCACAAATTGTGAAAAGTGCTGTGGAGAAATCACTGAAAGGCAGCAAAGACTCACAAAAAAATCTTACTCTCCTTAAAAAGATATTTTGATATAATATAGAGAATAGGGTAGAAGTGAACTTTCAAAAATATCATTTATGAGATTACTTGTTTTGAAGTGTCTAGACAAGGCAAACTTTATTCTTTTTTTTTTAAATGAAGAATGTATACTGCTCAGGACAGTGAATCCACTTAAACTACTTTTAAGAATCCAGGTGAGACAAAATCCAGGTTGCTCTGGGTAGGGAGACTAAGGTAAATGGATGTATTCAAAATATTTTAGGAAGTCGACTTACACCTTGTGGTTCATTACAAAAAATAGAGCTAAAATATGGTGATGTCACGAATCATGGTTAATTTTGGCATGGACAACTGTGTAAAAGGTTATGTTACTTTTAAAAATCAATATAGTGACTGCTGAAGGATTAGCATGTTTTATGTAGAAGATGAAGAGGTCAGCTTTAGATATGTTAATGGGAACTACCTGTGAGAAATCTCAGTAGAGCAGTCAAGTAGGCCGATCATCAATGGATTTGCCAATGGGTTTGTCAATGGGTTCAAAATCAAGTAAAGGCATCAGGGTTAGACATTAAATTTATTAGTGTTTAATGAAAATCATAAATAAAACCAAGAGATGACTGTTAAATAAGCTGAAAAATGGATGGATCCTAAGATTGAGGATTTTAGCATTTAAAATTAAGTTAAGAAGAAAGATTCAGCAAAGAAGAATGAAATTCACCAAGGATATGAGGAAAATCAAGAGAAACCAATGAAAGAAGAGTTTTCTGTAAATCAAGTAGAACGAAGCATATAGAATGCTCCTCATATTTAGTAAAATGTTGATTAATGGTCCCCTAATGGTGTCACTTTAGGTAGAATCATGGGAAATGAAATTCAACGTGAAATGGGTTGAGAAATGATTGGAGTAAATATATGACAGGTGAGAGATCCAGGGGTCAAACTACTGGAGAAGAAAGTTGGAAATACAAAACACAAAATAAAAAATAAAAAAATCAGACAATAAAATAGAAACTTGCAGTGTTGAATTGGATGTAACAATGGATACATATTCATAGTTTTCTATAGATTCACAGATACATAATTGTGATCTATATCTACACATCCCTATGTGTGTTAACTGCAGTAACTGGACAACTTATATCTTAATAACAAAACAAAATTAAAGTAAATAAAAAACAAAATCACTAAATAAGCCAATAAACAAAACATCTATGCCCTGAACATGGCTTCTAAATTCAATTTCACAAAAATGAGTCAGGATATTGGAGAAATAGTTAATTGTATGAGGTGGGCAGAACATCCTTTTTAAATTAATCATTTTCATTTTTATTTTATTTTATTTATTTATATCCCAAATGTTGCCTTCCCTGGTCACCCCTGGCAGAATTCTTCCCCCATCCCTGGCTCTCCTTTACCTCTGAGAGTGCCCTCTCCAGGGTATCCCTCCTCCCTGGGGCATCAAGTCTCTATAGGATTAGGTGCATCCTTTTTCACTGAGGCCAGACAAGGCAATCCTCTACTACATGTGTGCCAGGGGCCACAGACCAGCTCATGTATGATTTTTGGTTGGTGGTTTAGTCTCTGGGAGCTCCCAGGGGTCTAGGTTAGTTGACACCTGTGAGGTTGCAGAAGATCTAAGTGTGACAGAAAGGGAGGAAATACTCAAAGTAAAGAAGTCATGACAAATAGATGGAAAATAATTTGAAGGGATTATCACTGGCTAAAACTATATATTTGGGGGTTGAAATAAATGAGAACGCATAACGCTTTGTATAATGTAGGGAATCATGAGCTCTTATACAAATAAATGAATAAATAGAAATTTCAGTGATTAATGGAAGTTATATAACTTCAATGGTCATCCCTATACATACTTGTTATTTATAAGTTGAAAGAATAAAATAGAAGAGTCATTGAGGTGCCACCTTAATTAAATTATTATTAAAGTTGACACCATTATTGATGGAACAAGTCAATAATGGCACCCCTTGGTAGGAAACAATTGGAAGACTAAAATTCTAATTTTGTTACCTTCAAAATGATAATACAAACAAAACTCTGACATAACTCTAGAAAACTTTAGATTGAGGAGTATTCTATAAAATAATCGATGTGCTATATTTAAGACAGTTGCCCATGACACCTATGGAAATATCAAAGCAACATAATATAGCAAGGGAGCATAGGACAGTACTTGATAAAAAAGGCAGTGATTGATTCTAGATACTTTTGTTACAATGGAAAGTATTGGCACAGATAGGAAAACATGAATGAAACCTGAGTTAGTATTTTATTATGTTAACGTCTTCACCTTAATACGTAAGTTGTGATATAGAACAGTGCTCTTGACTTTAGGAGATAAACAAGGATTGGGAAAAATGAACCAACAATTTATTGTTAATTATTTGTTCTTTATTGTTTTTATTAAGCTTGTGATTGACTTGCATTGACAGTAAAAACAGAAGAAATGAAGTTCAATCATCAAGTAGGGGCAACAAATATTTAGATAATGAAAAAAGAAGGTGGATTTCAATAAGGTACATTTCTTTTCAAGTAAAAGAGAGAAAATCTTATTGAAAAATCCCTCAATAAAGATACAGTAGGAGCACTGCTGTTAGGCATAAATGAATGAGAAAATGGAATAATGGTATGCTCCAGATGCTGTAGAGAGGGAGTGGAATTTAGCAGGCCTCTTCATTGATTTTCTCCTTGAAAGACCTTATCAGTACAGACACAATCTAATTTTATATTTCATGACTGGACATTGGAGATTTCCCATGTAATGGCTATCAAAAATGCACAATCATGAAATAACAGGATCCAATGAAAACGAGTCAGAAGTTTGAGAAACACATTCGTTCTGGAAAAGGAGTGAGGGTTACAGATGAGTTAACCCAAGGAGCATAGTAGAATTGTTGGATACTGCTGACGACTCCGGTCAGCTTGGTGACTTCTATGGTTAAGATAACTGCCCATCATGGGTACTGATGTTTAAGGTTTTATTGTCAGCCTGTGCCACCCCTAGAGGTGGTGGAATATTAAAGAGGTAGGGTCTAATTGAAAGTGTCACAGTCATTTTTGGGTAAGCCCTTGAATGACACAGTGTGATCTGGCTTCTTATCTATTTTGCCCTTGCTGTGAGGTGAGCAGCTTCCTATGTTACAGGATCCTCCCACGATGTGCCACCTTGACACGGGCGGGTTAACTCAACACGCTTACTCTCTAACAAACCTTTGTTGCTTGCATTTTACTCACCAGTGGGCATAGGCAATTATGAGAGTTCGAATGATTTGGCGTATCAGTTTTGCCGGGGAGGTATGGGGTTTTAGAGTGTTTGAAATAATAGGTTCCTTTTGTTAGAACTTGGGAAACGTAAGTTTTCCTATAATTTCCCATGAAAGCAAAACTTACATATGTAGGAAATTCCATACCCTATCACTGATTGGAAAAGCATTGACCTACAGCTCAGGAAAATTGTGAGGTGTCAGAATAAACCTGAAGTAGAATAGTCTCTGAGCAGAAAACATCACTCTTTCTTATAAATTGCAATGGTGCTCTTGAGTTTTCTCATCATTTGGAATCATTAATCAGAACTTTAAAATACTGGCATATAATTATAGATTTTAGCTTGTGACGGTCCTATCTTCTCAGTGTTAGTAAAAGTAGAATAAATATATGGATTTTGTGCTAAAAATATAGATAGGGCCTAGTGTCTAAAATCTCAGTAACTAACATATTATTCCATTAAAATCCAGAAATCTGCATGTCCATATGAGAAGCTCTGTTTTTAGCCATTTCCTCCAAACATGTGAAGATTTAACTGGAGTTCTCTGCTGTCAAAAATATGAAGTTCATGGGGTTGGGCATTTAGCTCAGTGGTAGAGCGCTTGCCTAGCAAGCACAAGGTCCTGGATTCGGTCTCCAGCTCCCAAAAAAAGAAAAGAAAAAAAAATGAAGTTCAAAAGTACTGGCTGGTCTATTGAAAACTGATGCTATACTTAGTGAGTGTGTCACACTTGCCCTTCGAATTTCAACTATAACGTCTTTTAAGAAGAAAATTTATTTACAAGCTTTCTGGCACAATGAGCTAATAATGTGGCACTGTTAACATAGACAGGATTATCGGAAAGTTAAAACTGGCCTAACGGTTGAAGCACTTTTCAAGATAAATTTGACACGAAGGCAGTAGATGTTAAGGGCTCGTTTTTTGAATAAAGGTGTTATGTGCAAACACAACCTCGTAAGGGAATTGTGGAGAAACTAGGAGTATAGGGCAGGGAACAAAGGAAAAGAAAAATATTGACAATTTTCATAATGCTGGTAGTATCTGATTATTTCTGATAAAAATTGAGATAAAATGATACAAGTCTTTCCCAGGGATTTATCAAGAAAATGACAATGACAAAAGAACTGAAAACATGTATGCCTTATCAAGTGTCAGTAGGTCAAGTAATATGTCCATGTCACAACCCCTGGACTCTGTGTATGAGTCCTGACTGTGAAATAATCTTCTTTTCAGATATAATAAATTAAACACCTTGAGATGAGATCATCTTTCAATAACTTAAATCCAATTCTTTGGAAAAAAGTAGAGCAAGCCACATGAAAACTGGAGTCATATAGTTCCAAGGCAAGGAAGAGCACAGCCACCTTTGCAGCTGGATTTCCTCTGAGGACGCCCTCTGGGAGAGGTATCCTGGTACATCTGTTTTAGATTTGTAATGTGAAGAAGAATAAGAGAGAAAATGTCTATGGTGTTAAGCCACTCGTTTTGACATAATTTTATGGTACTCTGGATATCAGATATTCTAAACATACAATCTGTATATATAGTGGATCCAGTGGTATAAGCAAGAAGGCATGTTGAATTCTGAGCCTGTAGGCTTTTTGACATTGAGCAATAATAGTAACAGTGGACATGGCTAATATACACTGAGCTCTATACTTAGCAATGTAAATGAGGGTTAGAAGTATTGTTATGAACCCTAATTTACAGAAGACGATATCAATGTTCAACAAATTGCTTAACAGTTCATAGTAGACAATAAGAACAGGGCTTTGAATCCACATACTCTTCCTCCAAAGCCTGTGCTTTTCACATCCTGCTCTCAGGAATATAGTATAGTCATGGGAAGCACTTATATGCTGAATAAGTCTGATTGGCTGGTCAGTCAAGAGGATTTTGCTTTTAGCTTCAGTCTAAATTCACAGTTTATTTGTACATAAAAAGTGACTATGCCCTCTCCTCTTCTATCTTTGCACAAAATTCTATTGTTAATTTAGTTCTTTTATAGAAAACAGTCTGCATAATATGCAGCAGTAATATAGTACTACTCAAAATGAGCAAACACTTCATAAATGAATGTACTTCGCTCTGCATTGACATTTGTATTGCTCAACCATCATAAGGAGGTCTTCAACGTAGACACCTTCAATTCCACTGCATCTGACACCTTGCCTTCTCTACCATGATGGATGGCCTCTCTAGACTGCTGATTTTGTAGATATTTCGATGTAGCAATGAGAAAATAATTATTGCAGATAGAGAAATATTTGAATTGTGGCTCTGCAATACACAGCGGTGTGGACCTGTAGGGACATTTTAATGTTACATCTCAGTCTGTCAAACATGCAACTCTGGTTTCAAAACTGTCAAATGAAATAGCTACTTAGGAGGGTTCCTTTTAATAGGTGACATCCAGGAAAACACTGAATACTCTGGCTGGCAGGTTATTCATTTTCACGATTCCTCTCTCTTATATATTTTCTCTTTCTGAAGGTCTAGAGAAAACACATATCACTTAAAACCTATAGTATGCATCTCATACATGAGACTCTTAAAAAAATCCCAAGGACAAAGCACCAAGGATTGTTGTGAAGTCAAAATGTCAGGCTCCAAATTTTCTTAGAAAAATCAATTTGAGTTCGCCAACAGGAGGCTGTATTTCAGAGAATTGGAGTTTAATATCTAGAATACATGTTTTCAAAGTGTTCTCTAAAGTTCAATATCACTTTCACCATAGTAGATGGGCTTCTCTTTCAGCAATGATAAAAGGGACACACTTTAGTACTCTTGACTAGGTGGCTCTGGATGTGTATGAAATGTTTTGTATTATGCTAGGTCCAGCAGAAAGTTTTTTTATTGAATATTTTATGTATTTACATTTCAAAGGTTATCCCCTTTCCTGGTCCCCCCCTCTCCTATACCCCTCCCCCTGCTTTTATGAGGATGCTCCTCCTCCCACTCACCTACTCACCACACTGGCATACCCCTATACTGGGGAATAGAGCTTTCCCAGGACCAAGGGCTAATCCTCTTATTGATGCCAGATAAGGCCATCATCTGCTACATATGCAGCGGGAACCATGTGTACTTTTTGCTTGGTGGTTTAGTCCCTAAGAGCTTTTAGGGTCTGGTTGGGGTTGTTGATATTGTTGTTCTTCCTATGGGGTTGCAAACCCCTTCAGTTCCTTCAGTCCTTTCTCTTAACTCCTTCAGCAGAAAGTTTTCCTTAAAAATAATAGATAAAATTTCTCTTTTCTCTTTGATGCAGTCCCTCCACTATCGCTGTGTGATACACGATGTTTTGCACATAGTCATGGGCCAAGAACATTGCAGACCAACTTTGGGAGTGGATTTCATGCTCTAATCGCTAGTATTCCCCCCATCCCATATTGAAAGCAACATTCCTATAATTCTGATCCTGCTTTGCTATCTTCATTTTCAACATTGTTTGTTTTTCAGCGTTGTCTATATTTTCAGGATCTGAGGACTGATCCTACATGCCCAGTAACCTAACAATGTTTTTTAAACTTGACGTTTTTCATAATGAAACATTATTAATCCTTAGGGTATTTATTGTAATGCCATGCATTGGATAATATAGACCATGATCTATTGTTTCACTGCAATGCCAATGTCATGCATCATTAATAAATGCACTGTTCCCATTAAGTGTGAAGCTTTTAATTAGCATACATATTTTGGTCATCGTCTATCAAGCGAGGCTGACTTTTTCTCATCTTCTGTTGCTTCTGCTGACTTGAGAAGCTGAACTCTTACTGCAGCTGGGTATATTAAAGTGTGAACTTTTGCAAGGCATTCCAAATGATTTTCAGGGTCTAAATGAAAATCCAATTTCCTCCAAGCTTTTTAAGTAAAGTGACATGATGTTTTTCTCCTTTAAAATAATGTCTCTGGCACCTTCACAACAAAACCTCATGCTATTAATCAAAACCTAGTGTGTTTGGATGATACAGAGTTTTGCAAAATAGGGCCCACAGACTACCTACTATAAAATCTTGGGTCCCAACCCAGGTCTATTAAGTCAAAATGTGGAAGTGGTGTGAGAATTTTCTTCTAACAATAGTCTAGTAATTTTTCATTTTGTGATTCTTTAAAACACACAGAGAATGGCTATTCTTTTATTTCTCCTCTCTTCATTAATAAATAACCTTTGCCATTCTCTCAATCCAAACTCTTTCTCAGTAACCCAGGGCTATCTTGGTGACTAGACAGCCACAAAGAACTGGGGAGAAGTTTCTAGTTTTTGTTTTGCTGTTTACACGCAAGGCCGTTGGTGAGTATTAAGATTGCTAAGCTATATTTTAGAAAATGCAATGAAAAAGTGAGTGTAGGGGGAGTAAGCAACACAATTGATAAGTCTTAAGAGTTCATCTGGACCCAGCATTTTTGGATTTTATCAGAGGCCCATCTACTGCATAGAGAGTAACAGAGAGGAAAAAGTAAAGTAGAACAATTGAGAAATCTCCAGGGTTGGAAAAGTAGGATAAGTCTAGGGGTTAGAGCATAGATCTGATTCTATTTATGCTATCTTTAGTAAGTGAAACACTTTTAAGATGCAGTTTATTTATTTATCAACATGGAGAGAATGCCAATGAGTTCTTGTTTTTTAAATGGGATGCACAGTTCTTGTTTATGATAAGAGATGGCTTAGCATTTAAAATCACTAGTCCAAAGGACCCAGATTTAACTCCCAGCATTCATATGGGAGCTCACAAAGGTCTCTAATTTTAGTCCTAGGGTATCTAATGCCCTCTAGTGGCCTCCATTGGCACCAGGCATGGACAGATTCACATGTAGGCAAAAACACTACCACACATACAGTGCATAAAAATTTAAAACAGACATACAGGTCACATATAAATAGCCAGGAACACGTGCTTAATAAATGTTATAGATGATAAAGAAGAAAAGCAAGAGTAAAGGGACAAATGAGAAGAAGAGGGTTGAGGCCTTGTGGCCTTTTCCCATTCACTCCTGTGTGTCTATTGGTTTCATGTTTGTTCAAGTCAAGTTTAGGTAGTATCTTGGTGAGATTTTGTATGTATGGCTTTTGACATTACTAGAAGACACAGTCTTAAAGAAAAATGCCCTCATCCTCTGCTATTCCAATCTTCTTACCCCATCCTCCACAACGTTCCCTGATTTTTACGTGAGGGAGCTGATTTGTAGGTGTGCCTGTTGGGACTGTGCACCACAACAGAAGACACACATACAATTTACTTTATACGGGCTGAGCCAGTGGAAATACATATGTATATATGTATATGTATGCAATAACAACCAAGAAAATTAGAGGCTATGAATTTGAAAGCGAGCACAGAGATATATGGGAAGGTTTGGAGGAAGAAAGGGGAGAAATGATGTCATTATGTTATAATTTCAAAAATTAAAAAAAATAGCAAAAAAAAGAGCAGGAGGGAGGAAACACCAGGGCATGAGACAAAATCATAGGCATTCAATAAATACACCAGTAGATTTACTTGAAGACAAATTGGATATGGGGACCTATTGTGTTCTAGACACTGTGGCATCACTGAAGATATAGTGGTAGTCTTCTTAAGAGGAATTTATATTCTATGTATAAAAGAGAATAATGCATAAACTTGGGTTCTTTTGTTGGCAATAATGATTAGAAGGAAAATTAGAATGATTGGTTATAGAGACTAGCAAGATGCTGTTTTGGATTGGTGGTTAGGGAAAGCCTCTCTGATAATAGATCAAGAGGTCTGAGATACAAAGGAAATATGAGGGACTTATAGATATTTGAGAGAAAAGCAGAGGCTTTCTGAAGCCTATGAAAGGTTCTGAACTGAGAGGCTATTAGCATTTAAAAAATAAAAAAAGGACTCAACAGTATGTAGCTAGAGCAGGTGCATGAGAAGTGGTGACAGGAATAGGGAACTGTTTGTGAGAGGGTTCTGAAAGTCGGAAAGAGCAGACTAGGGAGGGCCCTGTGGAACATGATGGGGATGCCATCTTTTACTCTGAGGGTAATGACAAAACCATGGGGCTGTTCTGAACATAGGAGTGACACGGGTTGATTTTTCAAAGAATCACTTTTGCTGTTGTGTTGAGACTCTAGGAGAAAAGAAAAGCAAACCAAACCAAAAAGAATAACAAAAGACAAAAAGAACTCAGCCACTAGACAAGAGGTTATTATAATGACAATGAAAAACCAAAGCTATGGGAGACAGTGATTGGGGTACCAGTAGGGACTTGGATATATTTTGAAGATGCCATCAGTTGGATTTGTTCACTGATGAGAGTAGGCATGAGAGATAATAACTTTGGGTTTTGGCCCAAATAGGTAGATGGATGGAGTTGCATTTTCTGACATGGGGAAGACTGTGGTAGCTGATACAAAGAGGATAATAGACATGCAATGTAGCTGAGACTGTGGGAAGAACAGTGAAGTAACATTGAATGAGTACATTCTCTGTGAGGTACTCTGTAACAGGTGCCCCGGAACTTTATACTAATGTGCTTTTGTTAGGATTGTAAGGAAGCCAGAGAACATTGTCTTTAGTTTTAGTCAAGTTCTTATACAATTATTTTGGGAATAAGCTGTGGTCTTCCTCATGCATGGGAAGTCCATATTCAGAGTTAATATACATTACTTTTCAGCTTTCATAAGCTATATTCATTATCTCTGAACTTCAGCTTTAACCAAAGCAAATAAAACTAGTACAAGTCGAGGGGCTACAACTCTGCTATTTGCTTACTCACAGCAATGCCTTACCATCGCTCCAGTAACTGCCTTAATTGCTTTCTGGAAATAATCCTACCCCATCTGGTAGGATGTTTCTGAAGCATTAAGTGCTCCAGGAAAAAGAGCTTCCGTGCTTTACAGTAAGCACACAGCCTTCAGGAGCCTCACTGGCTGTTCTGTGCTGCTTCCCAGAGAGCTGTAAGGGATGCTATTGTGTCATTTCAATCTGAAGAAGGCATTTGCACACTGATGATGTTATCTGACGTCCTAATTTGTGCAAACATTGATCTGCTTGGAGCAGAAAAGAAATCTCCACTCAGACAGTGAGGGCTGGGCTCTGAGTAACAGCCGGGGGGAAAAGACTGAAGCACCAGGAAGAGTAAACTCTTTTCCCTTCTTTATCAGATTTTCTTTCCAGATTTATTTTTGTTCCAACAAAGAATATTCTTTTTGAGCTCAATCCAATTTGTATATAAAAATACACACCCATATTGATTTCACCCTGGTTTAAAATGGTATTTTTGCAGTACAAAAATTCAATCAATACAATCTTATGAGTTGGACTGGTAATGGTAAACACACTAACAGATATTTCATTTCATGGGGCCAAAGCTCTGGAAATTGATACTACAGAAAAGGATTACTCATTCACCATTGGGTATAACTTTGTTTACCCAACCATGATATAGGTGTAAAGCAGAAATACAATTATGCTGTGGCCAACACACAAGGGGTTTTTGAACAGTAGAACTTGCCTTCCCAATTCCCCTTAAGGCCCATAGATTGTACGCGTTGGCAGATCAAATAAGGATATTGTGGGAAATCGTTTACAACAAATGAAAAACAGCTTAATCGGATAGGCTGGAAAATTAGACTGGCATAGGTTTTGAAGAAATAAAAGTCTGTAAGATCATGTCGTTAAAAATAAAGCATTTGGAGGAGACATATTTTCAGATTCTCAAAACACGACTGCTCTTTTCTCTCTCACATATAAAGCACTTGGTTTTGAGAAAGGAAAGTGGAATTGTAAGACAGTAGTTTCCAGAGGTTCAAATTTCAGCCAACAAGTCGTTTAAGATAGTTAATCAGAACTGTAGCAATACCAAAGGAAGTGTACTTCATCATTTCTAGGAGAGTTAGAGGGAGGAGTAAAATTAATCAAAAGCTATAACCTGGCCTTGCCTTTATCCTGTGCTCATGTAACCCTTAAATGTCTTTACTCCAATGTAGTTCAGAGGAAGCTTACTGTGCAGGAACACACACAAAGGTTTAAGACTTGGATAAGTGAGTCAGCTAGGGTAAAGAAAAAAAGCAATGCTGTCCCTAAGGATTATGACCCTTGAATATACGATTGACGCTTAGAGCAAAAGAAGCCTGGACTATGTGGCTATTGCTATAAACAGAGTCATTGAGGGATCCACTAAAACTTTAGGTGTAGATTTTATCCTGGCATTATTGCAGGACTGTGGAGGGAATAAAGGAAATGGCAGCATTTCCATGTTGAGGTCACTAATTAATATTTCCTATAATCAGTTTACCAGGAGGCCTTTCTCATCATAAGTACATGACATTCTAATTCACTGGCTTGTTTACAGAGGAGCAAACCATCATCATAGTGAGGATGGAAGAGATAGGTAATTATTTCTTTTTTTTTTTTTGATAATTAAGAATCAGAGACAGCATTGTTTGTCTCTAAACCATACACTACTCTGGTTGTATTATGTCAGACTCCCTTGGAAAGCTGACAATGCACAAGCTCTAAATATCAAATTGTTTGCACTACCAGAGTAGGTAATACTTCAGAAATAATTATCCTCCACAAAATGCAAATTAATACAGTTTAGAGAGCATACATTAAGTCTTACTTCTGAAGTTATTGTAAAAGGAACTTGTGTTTGTTTCAAATGTCAAAATTTTGGTCTTTTGGGAATAAATGGTATATTAGATAAGTGTCATACAGAAAGTTATGACTTCTACTTTATTTCTTAATCTTTAATGTGCAATGCAAATTTCCTGTAATTTAAACCCTTTGAGTGTGATGCTTTTCTCTAACAAAGGTATAGAATCAGATTTTCACAAGAACAATATGTTGGTGAATATTTACTCAATAAAAGAATCAGCCACGGTGGCAAGTGTGGCAAGATGGGACAGCTGGTAGCATTTTGTCAGGTAATCTAATGACCTAAGCTGGCTCTCAGAATCCACACGGTAGAAGTAGATAACCGACTCATGCCAAATTGTCTTCGGACTTTCATGTGTGCATGCGAGGGAGAGAGAGAGGGAGAGGGAGAGAGAGAGAGGGAGGAGGGAGAGGGAGATGGAGATGGAGAGGAGAGGGAGAGAGGGAGAGACAGAGACAGAGAGAGACAGAGACAGAGACACAGAGACAGGAGACAGAGACAGAGACAGAGACAGACAGAGAACAAGTACACAAGTGTTGAAAAGAAATCAAAAGAATGAGGCATCAGCCAGATTTAGGGACAAGCTCTTCTCTGTCAAGGAAGCACTTACGTACTTAAGAGAAAAACTTTAGAAGTTTTCTTGTTTGGCGTCCTCTTTCTAGAACGTTTTAGGGTTATGTTTACTCAAACATTTATATTGGCTATTATTTCTACAACACATAAAATGTTTCTTTATCTTTATTTTAAACATATCATTTCTGTTTTTTATGTTGCCTGCAGATTGTTCATTCCTGCATTGTGAAAGAGGAAAGCAGCAAAACTCATACATGTCCTCAGGCCTGTCCATAGCAGAGACATGACTTATACACAGGTTACTGGTTCAATTTCAGATGCTCTAATATATCAGCAGCTTTGAAAGGATACTGTACTGGTCAGTATAGGTTAGATTAGGTTTTTAAAAAAGACTTCTTAATGGCAGTAGCTGTATACAGCTGACCTTTATTTGTCCTTTAGCTACATGCTGGTTTCAAGGGGAATCTCCCCATGAAATTTGTAGTGTGTTCCAAGGCAGTTTAAGTGAACATGAATAATTCTTCAATGTTTTTAAATGCTTCCCCTCAGACGCTACTCATAACATTTCATGTTTCATAGACAAAACCAGTTATATGATTTTCCTAACTACAAAAGTATATTTTGTTTCAAAGGTGAAAACAATTAGAATCTTGGTATATATGCCATAAAACTTTTGTAATATAAAATCATAATTTTATCTAATTACAAAGTCTAGGCTCAAGACTCTAACTTGCTTTTTGTTTCCTTAGACGCTCGTAAGGCATCTTTAAAGAATCTCAGGATTTTGCACCATTCAACTTCAATTGTCTCTAATATCCATGTAAAGCATGGGTGCAGCATAAGAATCTCTGTTATATTAAAGATAAGAAGACCAGTAATCTCTTCCAGGGCCATGAATCAAAATGGAATCTAAAATGGGAACACATCACACAAAGATCCATTCTTTGTTTCTTGTATTACTAACCAGACTTTAGTCTTCCCACTATGTTACAGAGAAATCCTCAAGAATATTGTGACTTTTCATGTCACAATGTATTAGGTGCACATAATGTCACCCATAATGAATACTAAGTCTCAGGTGCACAGCATGCTTTAGAAACTAATTTCTAAAGTAGGTACACATTTTTAGATTCATTTTGAACTCCACAGCTGCCTCTTTACGGCTAAGGAACTTGACTTGCATGCACGAGTAAATGTTTTAATATATTGTGCCTGTTAAGTTTTCAGCCTTGCTGAATTTTAAAATATGATTTGTTCAGAAACAAAAATATTGTTTTGGGATTATGGCCAGAAGGAAGGTGATCCTTTTAGATATGACAAAGGTTATTCCGTGTCACTAGCCTTTGCGAAGAACATTTTGAATGAGAACAAAAGAATAAATTTGTATGCCTTGTTGAGATACACTTTTAAGGCACAAAATAAAATTTATTCACACAGCAATGTTTAGGTGTGTTAGCCTGTGTGGGCATTCACAATCTAAATGACTTAAGGGAGTTTAAGTATATACACTCCATTTTGTCTCAGAACAACCACTTTAAATGAGAATCTACACAGTACTGAAAACAATCAACCTTACTGATAGAAGGAGCCCATTGTAGACTTCAAATAGATTGAAACCCACTAGTTAGGAAGTGTTCTGCAACAAACATCCATGGTAACTTTTTTCTTATAACAAACCCCAAAGGTTTCTGCTTTTAACGATGTCAATCATTCCAACTGTGATTGTGAAAGTATGTCAACTTTGGCTCCCCAACAAATTCCCAAGAAAGAATAGATCTGTTATTGTGCTATGTTTTTGGTTTGAAATTACAACAGGACACGTAACTACAAAGAGAATAAAAATGGTTTTTTTCCATGTTTGGAGGTAAAGAAAATAGGAAGACCTAATAACGCGACTGCTCTTCGTCTCTTCCATCGTATTATTTTTTCCTATATACCCCCCCACCTACTCTTTCCTCTCTTTGTTTATGCTAATGTCAATCTACCTGCTCCTCACGGGTAGATGGCCAAGCAAACTCTACAGTCAACTTCATGTTTACAAATAGATGATAAAACTTTAGAAGGGTAGTAAGTAAATTGTGATAAATAAAGAAACAAACAAATAAATTGAAGGGTAGTATATACATGGTCATAAAATGTATTTTATTGCTATATCCTGAACAAAAATAAATTCTAATTTCTATTCAGTTGGGTGGATGCTATTGGTCTCTGTCTTCTACTATCTGATCCAAGTAAAAAGTCACTTCCTTAAATTGTCTTTTCCCCCCTAAGCATGAAATGTATCCATGTATAACTGCCTACTGTCTGTTCTATTAGACCTGAAAATGGGGAAGGCCTCCCAACAACCATTTCTGCTGTGTCCTTAGGATGTGCAGTAAAAAATATAGACCTGATGGTTTATGGTATAGAATGGCTTTATTTACTTTGGTGATTGTTTATAGTTTTTAAATAAAAGACTGAACATTTAAAAACAAAAGGCCCCTGTTCAAAGTGTCCTTCCAGTGTTGAATGAGAAATCCTATTTGATATAAGGTTGCTATAGAAAGATGCTTAGCAAAGTAATATTGTGAGGAGAATGGGGTTACAACCAGTTTTTGAGATTTTGCTCCAGGATCTGCAAAGGCTCGGTGTAGCCCTTTGTCCCTAGTTAAAATATACAAGGAATGCAGTCATACACAAAACTCTTTCCTGATAGACCAATATGTGAAATCTTATTATAATCTAGAAACTAGCCATGATATGTATCATTGCTCCTAAGAATTAAAAAGTCCAACTCCCAAGAAGCTCCAGGTTATGCTTGTTGGCCCAGGAGTGGGAAGTCTGTTGTTCTACTTCTGTGTCCAACATATAAATAAGACTAAACTTAACTGAAGCGTAAGCCGTGAGATAGCACTTGGGAGGACATGAAGCACAGGTTCTTCATGCTAGAAGCAAGGACACCTAGGTATCATTTTAGAGATACAGAAAAGTAACTAGAAGGCAGACCCAAGAGGAGCTACAAGAGAAATTGATCCCTTCTTAAAATGGACAGGATTTGGTTAATGGTGTTTATATAGAAGTGATATAAATATAATTAAATAAGCTGATAGGAAGGAAACATGAATTGAGGTAGGAGATGACTAAAGCCATGTGGTTTCCAATATAAGTCTATAAAATCTGAGCAAAGACTGGGTGCTTTGGATGTCTTAGTTTCACAATGTATTAAGTTTAATGCCCCATTGTAAAAAGCTAGGGTAAAGTCATTTTCAAGAACAAAATGGTGTCATTGTTAGAAAAGCTCCAGGAACAAATATCAGGCTGGAAAGTACCCAAAGTTGTGTCTAAAAGTCACCCTTTCAACAGCGTTCTTAGTTCTTGTTCCTCCCACAGTAGGAAGAAGGAAATGAGTCTTAATGGCAATATAAAGATCAATGTCTACTATTTATATATAAAAATGTAGGTTTAGGTATAGGATAGGCAAAGCAGCTAAGGAAATGTTGGCTGAGGTAGCTTTGAGTGCATAGATCTGTGGTATTTTTGCATGAAATATATTTGGTTATAAACCTTGACCTGAAAAGCTGCTCAAATTGATTCACTTATTGACACTCAAGCATGGTCTCAGCCATTAAATAGCCTGTCCATGGAGAAATGTGCTAATTGAAGAAACCTAATATGTATTCGGAACTTGAGAAAACCATTAATCCTAAATGTACCTGGATCTTCTCCTCCGCCAAATGGTAACATTCACTCATGGGGCTGTTGTAATCACATGCAATAATGATTAGGAAGAGCTTTAAAAATGCAATGTCATAAAAGTTCAAGTTGTACTATAGTGAGCAGGAGCAATTTTCAAAAACTAACAATATGGGACAGCAGCATCACTCAGCAGTTAAAGGTATTTTATCTTAGGGTTTCTATTGCTGTAAAGGAGACACCATGGCCACGGCAGCTCTTATAAAAGAAAGCATTTAATTGGGTCTGGGTTAACCTTCAGAGATTTAGTCTATTATTGTCATAGTGGGCAGTGTGACAGCACACAGGCAGACATGGTCTTTAGAGGTACCTGACAGTTCTACATCTGGATTGGCAAACAGCAGGAAGAGAGAGTGACACTAGTCCTGGTTTAAGCTTCTGAAAGCTCAAAGGCCATACCCAGTGAAATACTTCCTCCAATGAGGCCACACCTACTCCAACAAGGCCATAACTCTTAATGAAAGTCCCTGAGCATTCAAATATATGAACTAATGGGGGCCCAATCTTGTTCAAACCAGCATAATCTTGCTGCTCAAGCCTAGAGACAGGACTTTGATCCCTGCATCTCTTTTAAAGGCAGAAGGGAAGAACCGATTTCATAAAGGTGTCCTCTGTGTACAGGTTAAGGTGCATGGGTCAATGCTTGCCAACACATACACACACACACACGATAATCATAGTAATAATAACAATAATAGTAATAGTAACAATAATGGTAATTTTCCCTTACATTTATTTTACTTTATGTGTATGAGTATTTTGTGTGAATGATATACATTTGTACCACGATCAGAAACGATGTTCAAGGAAGTCAGAAGGGGATACTGAATCGCCTGGAACTGGAACTACAGATATATCCTAACAGCTTCTAGGAAGTAAATGGTGAAAAGAGTGATAATGTAGGAATCACTGTTTTTTCTTAGACTTATTTTCTTTTTATTTATTTGAGTGTCTCTTTATGTGGGTATACATGTGGCTTGTGTGTCTTCATATGTATGTAACAGAAGAGGAAGTTGGGTGGTCTGCTCTATCATTTTTTGCTCTATTCCTGAGAGACAGGATTTCTCACTGAACCTGGAGCTTGCCCCATTTTGGCTAGTCTGGCTGACCAGTGAGTCCTAAGGATCTGCCTGTCTCTGGTCCACTATGCTGGTGTTAAAGACATTCATGACTACATGCACCAGCTTGTACATGGGCATTGTAGATTCAAACTCAGGTGCGTATGCAAAGTGCACTTATATCTATCTACCAAGCAATCTCTCTCGATGTATTTTTGTCTTTTATAACAGACAAGTTACTACTATGATGGTTACTTAATCATTTTTGCATGTATATTAACTCTTCTCAAGTCTAGATGAATATTGTAGGGCTGTGGTATGAGTGGAACATTTTCTACAAACATATTAAGAATAATATTTATATATGCACTATTTTATATAATTTTATGTTTAAATAAGTATTATTATGATTCTTTAAGGATGAAACATAACAGTTCCCTGCAGTGATTAAATGCCAACACTGAGATATAATCCAGTTTTAATAGGTCATGTAAACAAACCACTTATCTAGACCTTATTTAAAGTATACATTAATAATTAACATGATAAGAAAAGGATAGAAAAATGACTTCCCAGATTTTAGTCTTGCCTAAGTGTTAGCATACAGCTGTTATCACCAGCTCAATTATTTTACTGAGCATCTGAGTGTTGGAATTGGCCACATATCTATTTTGATGTATTGCACAACACCTGGCTATTAATAAAACCCAAAGTCCCAAATTGGCCACAAATTAGTCAACTTCAGACTATGCCCAGAAATCTTATATTAGGAAGATGCTGAGCACCTACTTTCTGTGTCTAGAGAAAATCGCCTTAAAATATATAACATACTTATTACATTACCTATTCTGGGTAGCATGCTAAACATGGTGATACCCGATCCTCATCGCAGACTCCTGTGCATTTGAATTGGGATGAAAATGAACACAAAATATTCAATGGGCATCTCAATTACTTTTAATGTACATTCAAATTTAAGAAATTCTGCAGCCAAATATGTCATCTTACATAGCTTTAAGAAACGTCTTTGATGGACAACCAATAATAGGCCCAACTTGAGACCCACCCCATAGGCAAGCTCCAACTCCTGATACTATTAATGATACTCTGTTATGCTTGCAGAAACAAGTCTAGCATGGCTGCCCTCTGAGAGGCTCCACCCAGCAGCTGACTCAGATATATGCAGATACCCACAACCAAACAATGGATGGAGCTTGGGGATGCTTCTAGAAGAACAGTAGAAAGAATTGCAGTTCCTAAGAGGATAAGAACTACACAGGAAGACCAAGAGAGTCAACTAACCTGGACTCTTGGGACTCTCAGGGACTGAACCATCAACCAAAACATACACATGGGCTGGACCTACACCTTCCTTGCACAAAAGCAGCAGACGTGCAGCCTGGTCTTCATTGGGTCCCAAACAACTGGAGCAGGGGCTATCTAAAAAGCTGTTGCTTTTATGTGGATATGTTCTTGCTGGGCTGCCTTGTCTGGCCTCAGTGGGAGAGGAAGTGCCTAACTTCTCAGAGACTTGAAGTACCAGGGTGGGGGGGATACCCAGGAGGGCCACCATCCAATCAGAAGAGAAGGGGATGGGGATGGGCGAAGGATTTTGGAAGGGAGTACCGGGAGTGAGGCAGTGAGTGGGATATAAGCTGAATAAGTTAAAAAGAAAAGAAGAAACATGATTTGAATGATCGCTATTATGAGAATGTTCTAGTAGAGATAGAACATAGTTTTTGTGTATTGCATTGTTCTAGAGTCTAAATTCTATGAAACTAGGAAACAATTTTGGAGTATTCATTATTATATCTGCAGAATCTAAACATAGTGTCTGGCAGGTAGCACTTGGGAGATAGAAAAGTGGAAAAATCTTACACAAATAATCGACATCCAGTCTATATACAATAGAAAATTACAGGAATTCAAAGAAAACACGAAAAGAAGGAAAACAATCTATCGGAGATGTTCCTATCTGAAGAGGAGAGACACAAAATTTGATACAGTAAAAATCACTCCCTAATTTTAGAAAATAACTATCAGGGGTAAATGATGCCTAGAATGGTGAACAATCATGTGAGGTCCCCCTAGGTATGAAATTTCACTGGTACTAAAAATTTGCAATTTATTCTTGGCAGTACCAATTTTGATTTGCTTGTACTGATGTCATTAATTAGGCTTCTTTTTCTTCTTCCTCTTCATACTCTTCTTCCTCCTCCCCTCCTCTCTTTCTTTCTTTCTTTCTTTTCTTTCTTTCTTCCTTCCTTCCTTCCTTCCTCTTTTTTTCTTTCTTTCTTTCTTTCTTTCTTTCTTTCTTTCTTTCTTTCTTTCTGAAAAATTAAGGTGGCTTGAATCTTGCCATATTTCACTAAAGGTATTTTTAATAGGTAACACTAAGTCCAGATGACAAAGGTGGAGTGAATAAAAAGGTTACTAATGTGTTTTTAATCATTAAAGTCCTCAATTTTTATAGCTAACTTGGCTGATGAATGAGTGACATGATTAAGGAAAATGATATATGTGTAATAAAAGCAGATTTTTCCGGAGGTTTATTTTTGAGGTAACTGGAGCTGAAGCAGAGGAGAATTGGGAATTGAGTAGCTGTAATAGAGAGGAAAGGGGGCAGGGAGGAGGTAATATTTCTGACCCTCTTGCCAGTAATACCTAGCAGCAAATGATCAAGCAAAGGTTGGCAAGCTAGCCTCTGCCTTGTAGGTTGCCTCATAGTAACTCTAATACATTTGACATATCTTATCTCTCAAATCAATGAATGACTGCATTAGGCCCTTCTGGTACATCTTGGACTAGGTCCAGAAACCTTGGGGTTTCCATCCTACTGGCCTATAATTTTTCCTTTAAATCTTCTGGGACTTTAATTATGCTTTTCTTCCTGTTACATTGGTAATTTTTTTTCTTTTTTCTTTTTTGTTTCCCAGAAAGGAAACTAGTTCATGAGTTAGTTTTAACACTAGGTTCTTTTCAAATCTATAAGAGATTCCAATTCCTGAACAAACCGATAACCACCACTACACTTTATAACTTCACTGGAGAGTCAAAAGACTGTCAGTGAAATGAGAAAGGAGTCCCTAATCCAGGGAACGAATACCTGGACTCCATTCGTAACCAGAATGGTCCTTAAGAACTTGCCTTTACTCTTTGGCTCATCCCAGGAAAGGACCTTCTTTAAGTAAAAATTTGAACACAAAGACCTATTTAAATCAATAGCACTGATAGTTTCCCTTGCGGAATCACTCCTATTCTTCTAATTCTGTAATTTTCATATTCCACTTATTATTTTTTCTGCTAATTTGGGGAAATAGGTCAGTTTTTCCAGATGAAGTGCTATACAAAGACTTTTGGAATATTCTGCTGTCCATCCTTTCTAGATTGTCTATCTTACTCCACGGTGTAACTTCTCAGGCAGCTGTACTAGCTAATTTAGCACACTTAGGATTCATAACACATTTTGTCATCCAGGAGAACAATTCTTTATCCATTACCACAAAGTTACACATATTTTTCTAACTTTTGCACATTTTATATTATCTAACCTTGTGATTTCTTTTGCTCTTGAAAGCGTGTTTTCCCCATTATATTTTGCCTCCTGCAATCTTGTTGTTACCAGCCTATCTTTAGCCTTGGTCTAAGAATTTCTCCTTGTCAAATGTCACAGATATCTATTTGCGTTATTTGTCTTTATTATTATCTCATATATTTGCTTCCTGATTTCCATTTGTTTGTCTTCCATCACATACTACTGTAATTAAAAATATTTATATGAGGGCTGGAGAGATGGCTCAGTAGTTAGCAGCACTGACTGCTCTTCCAGAGGTTCTCAGTTCAATTCCCAGCGATCACATGGTGGCTCACAACCATCTGTAATGGGATCTGGTGCCCTCTTCTGGTGTGTCTGAAAATAGCAACAGTGTACTCATATACATAAAAAATAAAATAAATCTTTAAAAAAATATTTATATGGTAAAGTTTAAAGATGGAATGCTAATATGCTTTCAGTTGTCAACTGCCTTTTATTTTCCAGATTAACCACTGATACTTGTTTTATAAATATTCTTCCTAAACATCTGTAAATGTATGTACATACATATGTATGTATGTATTTATGTCCACCCTCCCTCTTTCATAAACATTCACACACTGCGTGTTTTTATAGGTTTTGAGCATGTTTTAATCAGAATTATATAATCTTACATGTTGTTTCAAGAACGTGTACTTTGCACACATATTGCTAAATCCATAAAGAAGTACCTCACTCCTGTAAACTCATATTTACTACCATTGCTGTCTCTGTATATATTTCATTGATCTTTTAGTAATAGATGTTTGGCTCGTTTCTGACTCTTTTCTATTGTGGACAATGGCTTTATTCCACCAGGCTAGCATTTCTCTAGGATATCATTTAGAAATGCAGTTAATGGGAATACTATATCCATCTAAACTTTTGATAGATACTGGCAATACACCACAGAACTTTAGACAAGCAGTGCATGTAATTGTTTCTCCATATCTCTAGCCAATATAAAGAGTTAAAAAAAACCCTCTGTTTTAATTTTTCCTTTTCTTTTATTAGATATTTACATTTAAAATGTTATCTGACTTCCTGGTTTCCCATCAGGCAACCCCCTGTGCCATCTCCCCTCCCCTTGCTTCTATTAGGGTGCTCTCCCACCCACCCACCCACCCACTTCTGCCTCCCTGCCCTGGCATTCCCTACACTGGGACATCAAGCCTTCACAGGACCAAGGGCTTCTCCTCCTATTGATGCCCGGCAAGGACATCCTCTGCTACATATGTGGCTGGAGCCATGGGTCCCTCCATATCTACTCTTTGGTTGGTAGTTTAGGTCCTGGGAGCTCTGAGGTGTTTGTTTGGTTGATATCGTTGTTCTTCCTATGGTTTGTAAACCTTTTCAGTTCCTTCAGTCCTTTCCCTAACTCTTCCATTGTGGACGCCATGCTCAGTCAGTGGCTGCAAGCATCCACCTCTGTATTTGTCAGGCTCTGGCAGAGCCTCTCAGGAGACAGCTATATCAGGCTCCTGTCATCAAGCACTTCTTAGCATCTGCGTAGTGTCTGTATATGGCATGGATCTTCAGGTGTGACAGTCTCTGGATGGCCTTTGCTTCAGTCCCTGCTCCACTTTTTGTCACATCCCGTGAGTATTTTGTTCCCCCTTCTAAGGAGGACTGAAGCATCTACCCTTTGTTCATCCTTCTTGAGCTTCATGTGGCCTGTGAATTATATCTTGGGTATTCTGAGCTTTTAGGCTAATATCCACTCATCAGTGAGTGCATACCATGTGTTTTCTTTTGTGACTGGGTTTCCTCAGTCAGAATATTTTCTAATTCCTTCCATTTGCCTAAGAATTTCTCTTTTTAACTTACATTTTCAGATTAACAGTTAATTGAACATCTTTTCATGAGTCTCTCCAAGCTATCAAAATCTGTCTGAATATTATTCAGAAAGGCTCATAGTAAAATATATAATGTTGAGAAACTGGAGCTGCACCTTATATTCTATAAGTAAACATTAAGTCATGCAAAAGGTTTCAAATGACTTGCGTAGGCATTAAGACGACTGACTAGATGTTCCTCAATATACATTATTCTTTCTCAGTGCTATTCTCCTATGTAGCCAAACATGACTTCTTTTCATTTTATTGCTTCTTATACTGTTTTCTATGGGACTGGAGGAGCCTTGGTCACTATGCCCTATCTGTGAGCTCTTCAAGTACTTGAATGACATTACCAAGTTTCTTCAGAACCCTCTTTTCTCTGAGTGAATAACCTGTCCTCAAGGATCTTTTTGTCCAAGATTTCAAATTTGATGGCTTTCTCACTTCTAAGTCCCCTGAGTCCTTACTAAACAAAAGAATAGAAAAGAAAATTTCCCAATTTAGCAGAATGCACTTCTGAAACATTGGCATGCTTCTTTCTAATATGTACACTATAAAGTTTGTTGTGATACTAGGTACATATTTTTACTTATTTTTGGAACGCTCATATCTTAAAACTTTTAAAATATAAATTATAAATGATGCACAAAAACTAATAATGGCTTATGACATTTCAAAATGCATCATAATTTAACTTACTGTAGTGATATAATCATACATTTAAGTTGTCACTGTTTTTTTCCCAGTTCTAAAAAACTGATACGACAAAGTAGCTGTTTAGAAACATTACACAAACTATGATTACACAAACTATTTGAATATCTTGTTCCAACAAGGCACAGGATTAAATAGGTATGTGCTTCATATCAGCTCATTTTCACATACAAATTTCTGGGTTAAATTCTTTCCAGGGCTTTTCTTCTGGTGGTAATTATTACCTACAATTAAAGCTACATCCAAAGAATGAAATGTCATCACTATTTCACTGGAAAACAATAGGCATGACCTAAAAGGAAGAGGTATCTTATCTCTTGTTATGTCATTTCACAAGCGATTGCCAGAGATTCAATAAGACAAAAGGAAAAATAGCATAGTCACAGGTACTTGTATTGACAGTGATTGGATTCAGTTGAGGTCATAGATAAATCTAGGAAATATTTCACGAATCTCTTTCACATAGGGGTAGTTGGGTACGAATGTTATTTAGTTTTGAGATTGATCCATTTTAAGTATTTGGCTGTTATACTAAAAATAAAGTGGATTTGTGCAAGGTGTTTAGACATAAAAACAGTAGGAATGAATGAAAGACCCAGGTGATATGTATCTGTGACTTTGTATGTGGTATATTGGGATAATTCCTTTCTTTGAAATGATGAACGGATATCAGCTATGTAACTAGGAAATGAATATTTTCACCCTTTTTTCCTGTCTAGTGAAACCAGTGTCCTTTGTAAAAGTCTCCCATTATCAAATCCTTAAATGATGAAATATTTGCAAGACCTTTGCTGAATGAAGCTCTCATGTCAATGTGCAGTAGGAATGTAAAAGACTAAGAACCAAAATAGAATAATAAATCTTACTCATAATTCAGTTTTCAAGAATATTATAAGTGGCATATGTTTTCTTTTCATTGACAATACTTGCCCTTGCCAAATCAGGATGACTGACACCCTTAATTTGCAATTTCCCAAATTTCAAGAGGTTTCTTTTTCTTTTTGATTGCTATATAATGGTTTACCTAATTATTTTTTCAAGTTGCAATTTCTGGTGTTTAATTTCAAAATCAATTTAAGATGTCTCGAGTTCCATTAATACAGTGCAATACTGCTTTACTCATTTTCTAGCAAAGCATTTACTTTAAAAAATGCATCATTCTAATGATTTTAAATTACTCTACAGTGTACATACCAATTTACAACTATTACAAATTTTTATATTTTTTTCCCAAAGCACTTTAGTTTTAAAGATATACTGTTTTTCTTGATGGAGTGAGAGTTAACTTTTAAAAGAACATGGATACAATTTAGAGCTTTAAAATTATCTGATTTAAGTTGAGTAAATAAAAACTCACATATTCCATGAGTATACAAAATAATTATAGGATTAGGAAATGACTACAAAATGAAATTATTTTTTCAAAGTAATGTTATCATTCTTGATAGATGTATATAAACAGCACCATGTGTTCCCAATCACATGTCCATGTGTGCGCGCGCACACACATAGAAACACAAACACACACACACTCACACACTCACACACATATATACACACACATATGCAGAGTGTGTGTGTGTGTGTGTGTGTGTAGAGAGAGAGAGAGAGAGAGAGAGAGAGAGAGAGAGAGAGAGAGAGATATCCCAAGCAAAGTGTGTGCATGCCAGTTTATGTTCAGATGTCTGTGGATGTACATGAATAGGCAAGGCTGTATCTCTGAGTGCATGTATGATTTTGGAATCATGTGAATGAATTGTAGTGTGATGGCAGGAATGCTTGAGTGTGAAGCATGGAGATTCTGAGAGCGTGTTTCTATAGGGATGACTGAAGTTGGATTATATGTACATGGTGTGCTTAGGAGTGTATGTAGGAATGTGTTTGTCTGTATACGTACTCATAAATTCATATTGTTGAAATGTGTTTACATGTAGAAATGCTGAATGTCTTTGTGATTTAAGTATATGATCAGAAAGTAAATATTACTCATAGTTGAATGTGTCCTTGAGAAATTTTTTTTTTACTAACGTTCAATATGGAATGGAGAAAATTGCATCAAACTGCATGTGTGTGTGTGTGTGTGTGTGTGTGTGTGTGTGTGTGTGTATGTATGTTTGGCGTGTATATAACATAACTTTTTGAAATTGGTAATGAGTCTATCAGAATTCTTTATACGCAGTGGCATATGCAACTTTCGTAGCATTTAGGGATAGACAATTTGGGATTAATTCTTTTTTAAAATTTTATTGTTCCTCGATATTTTATGCATTTACATTTCAAATGTTATCCCCTTTCCCCCCTCTCTTATATCCCTTCCCCTCTCCCCTTGCTTCTATGAAAATTCTCCCATTCCCAATTCCATACACTCCCAACCTATCGCCCTGGCATTCCACTACACTGGGGAAACGAGCCTTTTCCTCCAGGACCAAGGATTTTTCTTCCTATTGATGCTGGACAATGCAATCCTATGTTACATGTATGGCTGAAGGCATGGGTCCCTCTATGTGTACTCATTGTTTGATGGTTTAATCCAGGGGAGCTCTGGGGTGGGTCTGGTTGGTTGATACTGTTATTATCCAATTGTTGCAAACCTCTTCAGCTCTTCCAGTTTTTTTCTCTAATTCCTCCATTGGGGTCCCTTTGTTCAGTCCAATGGTTTGCTGCAAGCATCCTTATCTACATCAGTATGGCTCTGGCAGAGCATCTCAGGAGACTTCTATATCTGGCTCCTGTCAGCAAGCACTTCTTGGCATCAGCAGTAGTGACTGGGTTTGGTGGCTGCATGTGGATGGATTCCCCAGATAAGGTAGCCTGTGGATGATCTGTTCTTCAGTCCCTGCTCCACTTTGTCCCTGTATTTCTTTTTTTTTTTTTTTTTTTTTTTTTTTTTTTTTTTTGAGCTGGACCAACCTAGGGCCTTGCGCTTGCTAAACAGCGCTCTACCACTGAGCTAAATCCCCAACCCTGTGTCCCTGTATTTCCTCCCATAAGTATTTTTGTTCTCCCTTCCAAGAAGGAATGAAGCATCCACATTTTGGTCTTCCTTCTTCTTGAGCTTCATAAGGTCTATGAATTGTATCTTGGGCATTCCAAGCTTTTGGGCTAATATTCACTTACCAGTGAGTGCATATCATGTGTGTTATATTATGACTGGGTTACCTCACTCAGGATGATATTTTGTAGTTCCATCCATTTGCCTATGAATTTCATAAAGTCATTGTTTTTGATAGCTGAGTAGTACTCCATTGTGTAGATGTACCACATTTACTGTTTCATTCCTTTGTGGAAGGACATCTGGGTTCTGTCCAGCTTCTGGCTGTTGCTATAAATAAGGTTGCTATGAAAATAGTGGAGCATGTGTCTTTGTTATATGGTAGAGCATCCTGTGGGTATATGCCCATGAGTTAGCTGAGTCTTCAGGTAGTACTTTGTCCGATTTTCTGGGGAACAACCAGACTGATTTCCAGAGTGTTTGTACCAGCTTGCAATTCTACCAACAATGGAGGAGTGCTCCTCTTTCTCCACATCCTCACCAGCATCTGCTGTCACCTGAGTTTTTTATCTTAGCCATTCTGACTGGTATGAGGTGGAATCTCAGGGTTGTTTTGATTTGCATTTCCCTGATGAAAATTTCCTGATGTTGAACATTTCTTTAGGTGCTTCTCAGCCATTCAGTATTCCTCAGCTGTGAATTCTTTGTTTAGCTCTGAACCCCATTTTTTGAAATAGGATTATTTGATTCTCTGGAGTCTAATTTATCAAGTTCTTTGTATATATTAGATATTAGCCCTCTATCAGATGTAGAATTGATAAAGACCTTTTCCCAAACTGTTGGTTACCATTTTATCCTATAGGTAGTGTCCTTTGCCTTACAGAAGCTTTGCAATTTTATGAGGTACCAGTTGTTGATTCTTGCTCTTAGAGCATAAGCCATTGGTGTTCTGTCAGGAAATTTTTTGATGTGCCTATGTGTTCGAGGCTCTTCCCTACTTTCTCTTCTATTAGTTTTAGTGCATTTGGTTTCATGTGGAGGTCTTTGATCCACTTAGACTTGAGCTTTTTACAGGGAGGTAAGAATGAGTTAATTTGCATTCTTCTACATGATGATAGTCAGTTGAACCAGCACCATTTATTGAAAATGTTTTTTTTCCCCACTGGATGGTTTTATCTCCTTTGTCAAAGACCAAGTGCTCATAGGTGTGTGGGTTCATTTCTGAGTCTTCAATTCTATTCCATTTATCTACCTGCCTGTCTCTATACCAATACCATACAGTTTTTAATCACTATTTTTCTATAATGCAGCTTGAGGGCAAGAATGATGATCCCTGTCCCCCCCCCCGAAGTTCTTTTACCGTTGAGGATAGTTTTCACTATCCTGGGTTTTTTGCTTTTCAAAATGAATTTTCAAATTGCTCTTTCTAATTCTATGAAGAATTGAGTTGGAATTTTGATGGGGATTGCCTTGAATCTGTAGAGTGCTCTCAACAAGATGGCCTATTTTACTATATTCTTCCTGTCAATCCATGAGCATTGGAGATCTTTCCATCTTCTGAGATCTTCTTTGATTTCATTCTTCAGAGACTTGAAGATCTTGTCATACAGATCTTTCACTTGCTTGGGTAGATACACATCAAGATATTTTATATTATTTGTGGCTATTGTGAAGGATGTTATTTCCCTAATTTCTTTCTCAGCCTGTTTATCCTTTGAGTAGAGAAAGGTTCCCGATTTGTTTGAGTTAATTTTATACCTAGCCACGTTGCTGGAATTGTCGATCAGCTGTAGGATCTCTCTGGTGGAACTTTTGGGGGTCCCTTCAGTATACATTTTATCATCTGAAAATAGTGATATTTTGACATTTTCCTTTCCAATTTGTATCCTTTTCACCTCTTTTTTTTTGTCTAAATTCTCTGGCTAGGACTTCATGTACTGTATGGAATAGGTAGGGAGAGAGTGGGCAGCCTCGTCTAGTCCCTGATTTTAGTGGGATTGCTTCAAGTTTCTCTCCATTTAGTTTAATGTTGGCTACTGGTCTGGTGTATATTGTTTTTACTATGTTTAGGTATGGGCCTTGAATTCCTGATCTTTCCAAGACTTTTTATCATGAAAGGGTGTTGAATTTTGTAATATGCTTTCTCAGCATTTATTGGGATGATCATGTGTTTTTTTTCTTTGAGTTTGCTTATAGAGTAAATTGGGTTGATGGATTTCCATATATTGAACCATCCCTGCATTTCTGAGTTGAAGCCTACGTGATCACGGTGAATGATCTTTTTGATGTCTTCTTGGATTCGGTTTGCAAGAATTTTATTGAGTAGTTTTGTGTTACTATTCATGAGGGAAATTAGTCTGAAGTTCTCTTTCTTTGTAGGGTCTTAGTGGGTTTTGGGTAAGAGCATAATTGTGGTTTCAAAGAGCGAATTAGGTAATAGTGTTCCCTCTGTTTTTATTTTGTGGAATAGTTGAAGAATATTGGTATTAGGTTGTCTTTGAAGGTCTTATATAATTCTGCACTAAACCCATCTGGTCCTGGGCTTTTTGTGGTTGGGAGACTTTTAATGATTTCTTCTATTTCTTTAGGGGTTATGGGCCTGTTTAGATGGTTTATCTGATCCTGATTTAACTTTAGTGCCTGACATCTGTCTAAGAAATCGGCCATTTCTTACAGTTTTTCCAGTTTTGTTGAGTATAGGCTTTTGTAGTAGAATCCTAATTTTTTTTAATTTCCTCAGTTTCTTTTGTTATGTCTCCCTTTTCATTTCTCATTTCGTTAATTTGGATACTGTCTCTGTGCCCTCTGGTTAATCTGGCTTAGGATTTATATAGCTTGTTGATTTTCTCAAAGAACAAGGTCCTGGTTTTGTTGATTCTTTGTACAGTTCTTTTTGTTTCTACTTGGTTGAGTTCAGCTCTGAGTTTGATTATTTCTTGCCATTTACTCCTCTTGAGTGAATTTACTTTTTTTGTTCTAGAGCTTTCAGGTGTGCTCTCAAGCTGTTAGTGTATGCTCTTGCCAATTTTATTTTGCAGGCACTCAGAGCTATTAGTTTTCCTCTTAGCAGAGCTTTCATTGTATCCCATATGTTTGGGTGTGTTGTGCATGCATTTTCATTAAATTCTAAAAAGTCTTTAATTTCTTTCTTTATTTCTTCCTTGACCAAGTTGTCGTTGAGTAAAGTGTTAGTCAGCTTCCCTGTGTGGGGGTACCTGTTTCTTTTGTTGTTATTGAAGAACAGTTTTGGTCCATGGTGATCTGATAGGATTCATGAGGTTATTTAAATCTCCTTGTATCGATTGAGGCCTGTTTTGTGATCAATTATATGGTCAATTTGTGAGAAGGTACCATGAAGTGCTGAGAAGAAGGCTTTGTTCTATCGATGTCTGTTAAACCCATTTGGTTCATAATTTCTGTTAGTTTCACTGTGTCTCCATTTAGTTTTTGTTTCCATGATCTGTCCGTTGATGAGAGTGGGGTGTTGAAGTCTCCCACTATTATTGTGTGTGGTACAATGTATGCTTTGAGCTTTAGTAAAGCTTCTTTTATGAATGTGGGTGCCTTTGCATTTGGAGCATAGATGTTCAGAATTGAGAGTTCATCTTGGTAGATTTTTTCCTTTGATGAGTATGAAGTGTTCTTCCTTATCTTTTTTTGATGACTTTTGGTTGAAAATCAATCATATTGGATATTAGAAGCTTCTTTCTTGGAATTATTTGCTTGGAAAATTTTGTCCCAGCCTTTTATTCTTAGGTAGTGTGTATCTTTGTCACTGAGGTGCTTTTCCACATGCAGCAAAATACTGGGTCCTGTTTACATATTCAGTTTGTTAGTCTATGTCTTTTTGTTGGGGGAATTGAATCCGTTGATGTTAAGAGATATTAAGTTAGAATGATTTTTTTCTGTTAATTTTGTTATTAGAGGTGGAATTATGTTTGTGTGGCTCTCTTCTTTTGGGTTTGTTGCAAGAAAATTACTTTCTTGCCTTTTCTGGGATGTAGTTTCCCTACTTGTGTTGGAGTTTTCTATATATTATGCTTTGTATGACTGGATTTGTGGAAAGATATTGTGTAAATTTGGTTTTGTCATGGAATAGCTGGGTTTCTCCATCTATGGTAATTGAAAGTTTTGCTGGAACCACTGAACTGAGAATAGGACCCTGTTGAAGGAATCAGAGAAAGAACTGGAAGAGCTTGAAGGGCTCAGACCCCATATGTACAACAATGCCAAGCAACCAGAGCTTCCAGGACTAAGCCACTACCTAAAGACTATACATGGACTGACCCTGGACTCTGACCTCATAGGTAGCAATGAATATCCTAGTAAGAGCACCAGTGGAAGGGGGAAGCCCTGGTCTTGCTAAGACTGAACCCCCAGTGAACTAGACTGTTGGGGAGGGGCAGCAATGGGGGGGGGTGGGGAGGGAACACCCCATAAGGAAGGGGGGGGGGGGGGATGTTTGCCCGGAAACCGGGAAAGGGAATAACACTCGAAATGTATATAAGAAATACTCAAGTTAATAAAAAAAAAAAATAAAAAAAAAAAAGTTTTGCTGGATACAGTAGCCTGGGCTGGCATTTGTGTTCACTTATGGTCTGTATGACATCTGCCCAAGATCTTCTGGCTTTCATAGTCTCTGGTGAGAAGTCTGGTATACTTCTGATAGGTCTGCCTTTATATGTAACTTGACCTTTTTCACTTACAGCTTTTATTATTCTTTCTTTGTTTTTTTTTGTTTTGTTTTGTTTTTTTTTTTTTGTGTGTGTGTTTGGTGTTTTGACTATATGTGACAGGAGGAATTTCTTTTCTGGTCCATTCTATTTGGAGTTCTGTAGGCTTCTTGTATGTTCATGGGCATCTCCTTGTTTAGGTTTTCTTCTATAATTTTTTGAAGATATTTACTGGCCCTTTAAGTTTGGAATCTTTGCTTTCTTCTATACCTATTATTCTTAGGTTTGGTCTTCTCATTGTGTCCTGGATTTCCTGGATGTTTAGATGGGAGTTTTTGCTTTTTGCATTTTCTTTGATGGTTGTGTCAATGTTATCTTCTGCCTCTGAGATTCTCTCTTCAATCTTTTGTGCTCTGTTGGTGATGCTTGTATCTATGACTCCTGATCCCTTTCTTAGGTTGTCCATCTCAAAGGTTGTCTCCCTTTGTGCTTTCTTTACTGTTTCTATTTTCGATTTTAGATCCTGGATCGTTTTGTTCAATTCCTTCACCTATTTGTTTGTGTTTTCCTGTAATTCTTTAAGGGATGTCCATGTTTCCTCTTTAAGGACTTCTACTTGTTTACCTGTGTTCTCTTGTATTTCTTTAAGGGAGTTATTTATATCCTTAAAGTCTTTATCATCATCATGAGATGTGATTTTAAACCCAAATATTGCTTTTCCAGTATGTGGTGATATCCAGTACTTGCTTTGTTGTGAGAACTGGGTTCTGATGATGACAAGTAGTCTTGGTTTCTGTTGTTAGACTCTAGTGCTTACCTCTTGCCATCTGGTTATCTCTGTTGTTAGTTGGTTTTACTGTCTCTGACTGGAGTTCGTCCCTCCTCTGGGCCTCTGAGCCTGTCATCTTAGGTGTGTCAGCACTCCTGGCAGACCAGCTCTCTCAGGGCAGGTTTTGTGTCCAAGGGCTGTGGGACATCCCCAGCTCTGGGCGAAGATGGAGACTGGAAGGGTCTTGTCCCAGGCTGCCCTGCTGCTCCTGAGCCCTGTGCACTCCTGGTGGCTCACTCTTTGGATTGTCAGTGGAGAGAATTTGGGGTCCTACCTGTGGACTGTGGGCAGACCAGCTCACTGAGGGCAGGTTTTGGGACTGAGAGCTACAGGGAAGCCCCAGCTCTGGGTACAGATGGAGCAGGATTCATTATTAAAAATCAATAATTATCATCTCTCTTTACCTCAGTGCTCTCTTGAAGATGCAGAAAGCATCAGGCACCTTTCTGCAATAATGTTGATGCTTGGTCATTGTTAGTGTTCTCTCTCTCTCTCTCTCTCTCTCTCTCTCTCTCTCTCTCTCTCTCTCGGTTAAACCATGCTTTTTACTAAAGTACACTTGGAAAGCTTGTGGAAGAAAGCTACTGTGTAATGAGTACCTGGTTCAGAGTTTTCATCTTTACATATGCTATCTTACTTGATCTTAACTACAACCTTGTAGAGTAGTGTGAGATACATGTCTTAGTCTATGCTAAGTGAGTTGCCAATGGTCATGTGGCTAACTGGCAAAAGGCTAGCAACAAATTCAGGTCTGTCTCACTGAATAACTATGATTTTGGGTTACTCCATGCTACATTTTTCCGAGAACCTATAACTTCCCTTCCTTGGGTTGTTTTTAGTTGCCTATGTACCCCTCAATTCCCTTGTCTAATGGGGGCTAAAACTTGATTCATACTAAGTTCATACGTATTCTCAAGGCAATGAACTCATTCATGCATGGCTTATACTTCTAATGGTCCCACTGTGCACTTACTTTAGAAGATACTGACTTGATTGAATTCGTTATTTGTAAAAAAATAAACTGTTTCTTCATTAACTACCATGGGCCAGAGGGTTTTTTTTTTACCAGTATCACAACATTTTTGTAGGTGTAAACATTGAAAATTTAATAGTGTTGGCTTTGTTTAAAATAAATAATCAGCAACATCGTATTCCTCACCCTTGTTAATAATCCTTTGTATACTTCTTTGTTAAGATGCCAGGAAGTTGAGCTGGAGAGATGGCTCGGTGGTTAAGAGCCCTGACTGCTCTTCCAGAGGTCTTCAGTTCAATTCTCAGCAACCACAAGTTTACTCACAAACATATATAATGGGATACGATATCTTCTTCTGACATGCAGGCATACATGGAAATAAAGCACTTATTAAGCATATTAAAATTAAAAAAATGTTAGGAAGTCAGAATATTTATCCAAGCCTTAATTTCTTCATTTAAAAATGGGGATAACCTTATTTATGTCACATGGGTCTCAAGACTTAGAGACAGTAGTAGAGAATTATTTGATCATAACTGCTAAGGATTATATGATAGATGATATTTGACCCTGTACAAGTTAATGATGGATATATGCTTCAGCTTTATATTTATTTTAAAATTCTCCCTTTTTAAAGGTTATGTGATGCAAGGCTGCAGAATGTCTTGAAGTTTTTATTTCCTCTTTTGAAAACTACCAGTATCATTTTATAGCATTGTGTCACAAAGTGTGTTCCTAAGAAATGCAAGACAACCGAGTTTCCTGATCAAAGATTTGTAGAATGCTTTTCTAGATATATTTCTTTATGGAGGGCTGTTTAAAAATCTATAACATGGGAATGCACTTTGTGAATTTCTTGATGGAAGCTAACATTGTAGTATTTCTCATGTTTTCTCCCCAATAGAATATTTTCTATTTCTCCATAATATTTAGCAGCAAAACTGTTATATAGAAAGTACATTGGAAACATTGACTTGTCATAAACATCAAAAGGATAATATTTTGAAACGTGCATATAGCAAGAACTCAATAAATGTGATAGTATTACTATTATCATAACCATAACCATCATTGCAATCATTAAAACAGAATAAGATATGATGCATAGATTCAAGAGCCCTACTAATATGTCAGGGTGATCACAGTTAGCAACAATATGATTAATTGAAAACTACTAAGAGCTTTTCAATGTTTGTCATAAAAGTTGATTTCTGTGTGATGTAATTATATGTCAAACAGCCCACTTTGGCCATTGCAAAATGTGTGTACATGCCAAAGCATATCATGCATCATCATATGTGTGTATATAAACTTTTACTCATTAGTTAAAATCAATTAAATTAAAAATAAGCTCTATTATAATTCAGATGATCTGGTTCAGAAAGCAGAAAACTAGAAATCTACAAACTGTGAAACCAGAGGATTTTGCTTGCTGGATTGGGTCAATTACAGTCATGGAGGTTATATATTTTTGCAGACAGTATACTCATATTAATTCTCTTTAGTGTGTATATTTAAGGTAATAAGTTCTTAGAATCACCAAAGGGTTCTTTGACACTAAGATTTGCTTTTTGAAATATCAGAGGTCAGAATTCCACAGGTAAACACCCTGTTATTTGATTATTTCTGATTCATTTAATGTAATTATAAGACATTGTTTTTTCTCTCCATCTTTATTAAATTGGGTATTTCTTATTTACATTTCAATTGTTATTCCCTTTCCCGGTTTCCAGGCCAACATCCCCCTAACCCCTCCCCCCTCCCCTTCCTTGTGGGTGTTCCCCTCCCCACCCTCCCCCCATTGCCGCCCTCCCCCCAACAGTCTAGTTCACTGGGGGTTCAGTCTTGTCAGGACCAAGGGCTTCTCCTTCCACTGGTGTTCTTACTAGGCTACCTATGAGGTTGGAGCCCAGGGTCAGTCCAAGTATAATCTTTGGGTACTGGCTTAGTTCCTGGAAGCTCTGGTTGGTTGGCATTGTTGTTCATATGGGGTCTCAAGCCCCTTCAAGCTCTTTCAGTCCTTTCTAAGATTCCTTCAACGGGGGTCCCGTTCTCAGTTCAGTGGTTTAATGATGGCATTTGCCTATGTATTTGCTGTATTCTGGCTGTGTCTCTCAGGAGAGATCCATTTGCCTATGAATTTCATAAAGTCATTTTTTTGATAGCTGAGTAATATTCCATTGTGTAGATGTACTACATTTTCTGTATCCATTCTTCTGTTGAAGGGCATCTGGGTTCTTTCCAGTTTCTGGCTATTATAAATAAGGCTGCTATGAACATGGTGGAGCATGTATCTTTGTTATATGTTGGGGCATCTTTTGGGTATATGCCCAAGAGAGGTATAGCTGGGTCCTCAGGTAGTTCAATGATAAGACATTGTTTTAAGTAGAGCTATTGTTCCACATAATGTAGCTAGAAGTAAAAATAATTGCAAACATAGAAAATATTAGGTACAATGCTGTTGAATTTATGACTCAGATAACTTGGATTTTCTTCCTTGAGTCCTGATTTAGTTTCTTGGTGGTCTGGAAATAATTTGCCTCCTCCATTCTAAATCTCTTGTCAAGTGGCATACATTTTTCTTAGATGTAGGGTCTTTTAAAAACTATCTTTAAACTTTTATACATGCTCTATTTATTGTTCCTCATATCTATGAGCCAAATTCTAGGTTTGTGGCTGGTTCTGTTTCCTTTTAGCAGAAATTTTAAGGAACTATGTGGGTAGTTTCCTCAGAAACCAGTATTTTAGTGAGGGAAATATCCCCAAAGAAAAACTTCATACACACATAATTTCATGTATTTCTACACGTTTCTACACTGAAGGATAAATCTGTGAAAAATTGCCTGTATCCACCCTGGGGTTAATCATTATAGATTTTATTATATGTATATGATGATTGGCTAGGGTGATCTTCACATTTTTAAACTATCATCTTAAAATAGGCAATTTAAAAACTCAAAATGAACTCTGTCTTCACTATTTCACATTTTGGAATACTATTCCAGAATTTGTTTACATTTACGTTTAAATCAACAACAAAAGAGGGCTGAGTTCAGGACAGACTGAGTGGCTTTTAGACTGTCCTGACAGGCATGTTCACATGTGCCTCAAGGGAAAGAGGGAGTCGTGTTCATTAAATATAGACTGATGAAATTGAAAATGAAGACTCTTACTTGGTCCTCTCTTCCTAGTATCCATTGAGGGGACATGTCAATAGACATGGGGACATTTTAGTTACTGAAAGAGGCAGAATTAGTTTTCTCCAGGGATGAACTCCTCAATAAATGATTCAATCCCAGTTGTTTATCTCTAAACACAAGCATATATGAGAAACACTACTACTTATTTTTCTGTTGCTATGATAGAATACTATTATCAAATCAACTTAGAAAAGGATGCGTCTAATTGGGTTTATCATTCCTCAAGTTTAGAATCCACAATGACAGGGCATGGTGGGAGGACTAGCTAAAAGTATACATCTTGAGCAACAAGTAGGAGATAGAAAGAACTAATGTTAAATAATCTGAGTCTTTTGAACCCTCGGAGTTCACTCTTCATAACATACTTCCTTCTGCAAAGCCAGACCACTTAATTTTCTCTAAAGAACAACCAACTGGAGACCATGTATTCAAAGGCCTATGACTTATTGGGGACATCTCATTCAAACCATCACAAACATTATATAGACTCAGTAGGTTGTAAATAGTTACTGAACTCTAATCTTAGCTGGCATAAACAGAATGTAAATTTTCCTTCAGTGATATTTTATAATGAATAGAAGAGTTCAAAGAAGAAGATTATTATATGTTTTTTTCAGTAGGCACATTAAAACATAGAAAATACAGATTTTATTTTTCTTAAGATTATATAAGTCAATATATTCAAGATATCTCAATATACAATAAATACAAAAATTAATAACCAGGAACTTGAATTGAATTTCTGTACAGATCTTGAAGAAAGTTCCTTAGTAAAAGTATATTACCAACTCCAACGCAAAATCAAATTTCTGTCATCTGTCTTCATCTTGGTACACATTGTTATTTTGTGTTCTTTTTAAGGGAGTTTGAAAATATGGTTAAAATTTTGTTGTTTCTGTTTCTTTAAGGAAAAGCCTATCTTTCCAATTCTTACAACTGAGTGTGGGTATGTGATTGCTATTGGTCAATGAGATATAAGTGAATGTTTACAGATATGTTTTCAATGAAGAAAGTGAAAGTAAAAAGGACCCAGTACCACACCATCTCTTACCTAATGAGGACATTTTAGCTAGAGAACTGGCTGCCATTGTATAATGTGAGTATAAGGGTCCTCGTGGGAATGAAAGAGGGGTGAGCTCAAAGTGGCTTTTTTCCCCCAGAAACTCCAAGAACCTCTGTATATTTATATATTTGCCTCAGAGAAAAATCATACTTCTGTCTTGTTTAGGCCACTTTTTGTTTTCCTTGAGAGTGGCAATTCCTGCTGCTGAACTCTAATCTTAGCTAACACACAAAGAATATAAATTTTCTTTGAACGGTATTTTATAATGAATACAGAGCTCAAAGAAAGGAAATGAAGAGATGGAACAGCTACTTTTTATCCTCCTTTTCAAATAAAACATCTATCTGTGTTCAAGAAACACAAGAAACAACACCATCTGGGTAAGGACAAAAGAATGAAATGACTTTGGAGCTGAAAGAATTTTCATATTCCTTTAAATTAATTCAGCCTCACAGTGTCTGAAAATGAATTTCTTTGAGACAGCTACTAATTTATCTCCTTCATATAAAAGATTTGTCTCTGAAATATGTCTTTACAATGAGAATTGAAATATAATGACAATAATAGCAACCATTTATTATCATAATTTAGTATCTTCTGTGTGAGAGGCACTATGCTGGGGGATGCTTTTGTATAATCTCATTTAACCCTTACAACTACCCTGGAACTTGGGAATTATTTCCCCATTCTGGAGTCTACAAAGGAGGCTCAGAGAGCTAAGAAACCTCTTCAATTGAGGTCATAGCTGAGAAAAGACCCCAAAATTGACTTTTATTTCTGTCTGAATAATTTTATGCTTGAAACTGAGACAATTTTCATAACACTCTGTTTGCTAAGAAAAAGAAAGTCCTGAGGATACTTCCTTGGGTGTGTTCACTGCCAGCTTCTTAGAGATTCAGTGAAAGTGTTGACAATGAAAATGGAATATTAACTAGTGAATTCAAGCAAGCTCCAAGAATGATATTTAGATACAATGTTTAAATGAGAAATCATGAGGTTTGGTTCTCATATTAGCTATGGACCAGTAAGTTGTATGACTATATAGAATTTATTCAATGTTTTAGTGACCTAGTTTCCTTCTCTGAATACTACAAAGCCTTGTTAGGCAATGTCTATAATCTTATCTAGTGCTATTATTTCATGAGTATACTAATAAGTTTACCAAATAATGATTATAAAGGAACAAAAAGAATACGGTGAGCAGGCAATCGTATTTACAGTGTTGAGACTTTCATTGTCTGACATGGAGAATTCAATTAAAAACTGAATGAAGCTAACATAGAAGTGTGGGAGGATTGCTTTGATTGTTGAAGCTGCCTACTCTTGACTTCACTGTTAACCTCACTGATTTTGACTGCTGTGGTTTCAAAATTATCTTTTGAACAATACTTCTGAGAATTCTTTTTAAATGCACATTATCTGAACCATTTTGCTAACATAGAATGAGCTTTTCAAGGTCTGTTGAGCTCTAATATGTTTACTTACACATTAGTAGAATAATTTCTTGATTTAAGTGAAACTTATAAGTTCTTTTTTTAAACTTGGAGTGTAAAAGTGATAATTACTGAAAATGAATTAAATTCTGAATTTAGTCTAAAAAGACAGCTTTTAGATTTTCAAAATGGGTTTCATTGTGGTAATACACTCAAGACATTTTTGGTAAGTCTTGCTCTGTTATGAAATGTGTGGTCATCTGCTGAACTGATTGACTTAAAGTTTAATAATTATCTAGAGTAGGGATTATATTTTTATCTAATCTCTGAGTTTATGCAATGTCAAGTATCTACATGTAAAATGGAGAAAATGCTTCAGATATAATACAAACATACATACATACATACACATACCATATATACATATATATCATTATCTTTATCTTTATTCTTCTATCTATGTATCTATCTATGTATCTATCTATGTATCTATCTATGTATCTATCTATGTATCTATGTATCTATCTATGTATCTATCTATGTATCTATGTATCTATGTATCTATGTATCTATGTATCTATCTATCTATCTATCTATCTATCTATCTATCTATCTATCTATCTATCTATCCATCCATCCATCTATCTCTATCTAACTACCCTACTGTTGAAACACCACATCGTATCTCACCTGTCTGAGAAACTTCCCCTTATTGATTATATTTCATAATCCTCCAAGATGCTATGACAGCTGTGGAGCAGAAACGAAATCAGTGATTTTACCCAGCATTGAATTTGTTTGCTGCAATAACCACTCTCAAGGCAGGATATATACAATGGCACAGTAATGACATGATTATTATTGGGTAGCCAACTCTTTTTTTTTATTTATTTTTTATTAACTTGAGTATTTCTTATTTACATTTCGAATGTTATTCCCTTTCCCGGTTTCCGGGCAAACATCCCCCTCCCTTCTTTATGGGTGTTCCCCTCCACCCTCCCCCCATTCCTCCCCCAACAATCACGCTCACTGGGGTTCAGTCTTAGCAGGACCAAGGTAGCCAACTCTTTATGATTGGATTTTTTTGCTTGCTCACAAGAGAATTAATTTCTGATACTATAAAGAAGACTGGAATCCCATAGATGAGGAGGTATACATCTTAAGGGTAAAGGACAGTATTGTTATTTGCAAAATAGTTATATGTTCATGCTGCCTTCTAGATATTTATGTTTATATCCATAGATATCTGATGGTCTCGACATTAGTAAAAGAAGCTTCTCTTTAAACTGGGTAGAAGTCAATAAAGAGATGATTCATAGTTGGTTAAAGAGTAGACAATAAGTGACTGTTGAATGTTCAGTCCTAAATCAAATATATTACATGTCACCCTCTGCAAGTCTCTGATAGCATCACATTAGAGGAAGTAGAAAGGCCAAAGGATGGAGAAGAGTTCTGTGAAATGCTATATTTTGTACTTAAGATGATTATTACATTCATTCAGGCATTGCTGTCATGGTCTATACAAGACCTGAACAAGGTGAAGACAATCAGATTTCCAGCATGTGTAAGGGAGAAGCTTACAAGCCTTCATCCATAACTAAGGAGCCATTGGATGATGATAACATCTGGGGAAGGGAGAATCACTTTTTTGAGGCACAGAATTCCTATGCTATAGTGGATAGTTCCATACCTATGCACAAACTGGTAGTAATAATTAACCTTAGTAGGACATTATAAAACAAACAAAAACCAACCAACAAAACAACAAACAAAAACCAAGATGAAAATTTGGGAGGTAAAATGTTTCAATGGGGACTCAGAAGATAGTTGGTAGGTAAACAGATGTGGGTATGATCATATTTGATTGTATCCATATATGAAATTTTCAAGAATAAAATTTGAAAAAGAAAAAGCAATCACACTATGTGTTCTGAATGAGAATGTCCCCCATAGGCTCATATACTTAAATCCTTGGTCTCCGGGTGGTGAGAGTTTTTGGAAAGGTTTAGGAGATATGGCCTTGTTATAGAAGTTGGGTCACTAGGGGTGGTTGAGGTTTAAAAAGCCCATGCCGGTTAGCTCTGTGTTTCTTATCTTTGTTGTCTAACCACATAAGCTCTTAGGTACTATTCCAATGTCAAACCTTCCCGCCTCCTGCCATGCTTCCCAGAATGATGTTTATGGACTCTAGCACTTTGATGCATTGAACCCAAATTACATGGTTTATATTATGAAGTTCCTTTATTATGATGTTTCTTCACAGCAGTATGGAAGTAACTAACACAGAAGTTGGTACCAGGAGTGAGGTTTTGATGTGATAGGCTTGACCATGCTGTTTTTGGAGATATATGGAAGATTTGAGATTTTGTACTAGTAAAGTGGTTGAATGCCATCAGAAGTATTTAATGGGACATCCTGGTAGAATCTTGGAAGATGGTGTTTCTTAGAACAACGTAGACAATGGAGGTTCAGCTCAAGAGCTTTTAGAGGGGAACATTTTAAATAATTTCACTAGAGACTATTATATTTTGACAATAAACATGGCTACTTTTTGCTCTTCTCCGAGTAGTCATCTAGACACCAAATTGAAACATTTGAGAATATTTTCCTTGGACAAGGAGATTTCATGGTAGACTAACAATATTGATTCTGTTGTGTGAATATTACTGCTCACTCCTATGCATATCTACAATGAAAAATCAAAAGTAGGATAAAAAGAAATACAAATTGTACTGTCTGAGAAAAAAAAAAGACCACCAGGAAATTTAACTGGAGATAAGTCTTATGCTCAAAAAGATGAGAAACTGAAAGAGAGGCCTGATTTGAAATGGAATAAGGGAGTTGTGGCCTCAGGCTGAGATTCCACCCAGATAATCTTACAACAGGCAAAAAGAAATGTCCTAAAAGAAGTGTTCAAAGTCCTTAGTCATCAGGGAAATGCAATTTAAACTACTCTGAGATCCCACCTTATAGCAATCAGAATGGTTATGATAAAAAACTCAGGTGACCGCATATGTTGGTGAGGATGTGGAGAAAGAGGAACACACCTCTATTGCTAGTGGGATTGTACACTGATACAACCACTCTGGAAATAAAACTGGAGGTTCCTTAGAAAATTGAAAATAGATTTACCTGAAGGCCCAGCTATACCACTCTTGGGCATATGCCCAAAAGATGTTCCACCATACTACAGAGGCATGTGCTACTATGTTCATAGTAGCCTTATAGGTGATAGCCAGAAACAGGAAATAACCCAGACATCCCACAACAGAAGGATGGGTACAGAAATTATGGTTCATTTACACAATGGAATACTGTTCAGCTATTAAGAATGAGGGCGTCCTGAGTTTTGCAGGCAAATGGATGAAACTAGAGTATATCATTCTGAGTGAGGTAACTGAGACCCAAAAGGACATGCATGGTATGTACTCATTGATAAGTGGATATTAGCCAAAACAGTACAGAATACCTAGGAAACAATCCGCAGAACTTAAGAAGGTTAACAAGCAGAAGGGTGAGAATAGTTGAGTCCTATTTGTGAGGGAGAAGAAAACAATCATCGGGGGCAGAGGGAGGGAGGGACCTTGGGGAGAGGGGAGGGAAGGAAAGCAGAACATGATCAAGTATTGGGTGGGATAGGAGAAAAGCCCTGAAGGCCAGCAGAATGAATGGAAATATGCAACCCCAGGGCGTGGGAACTGGAGGTGAGACGCTTTCAGAATTTCAAATCAAGGGACACTAGATGAAATGTTCTCTGAGTGAGAGGGAACTTGTAGAATCCACCTCCAGTAGAACGACAGCCATCATGTGGAGGGGTGGTGTTGCCATCTCACAGTCAAAAACTCTGACCCAGAATTGTTCCTGTCTAAAAGAGCTGCAGGGACAAAAATAGAGAAGAGACTGAGGGAAAGGAGGTCAGTGACCTGCCAAACTTGGGATCCATCTCAAGGTGGTGCTCCAAGGCCTGACACTATTACTGATGCTATGGTGTACTTACTGACAGAAGCCTCACATGGCTGTCCTTTGAGAGGCCCAAGAAGCAGCTGACTGAGACAGATGCAGATACTTACAACCAATGAATGGAATGAAGTTGGGGACCCCTGTGACTGAATTAGGGGAAGGGTCAAAGCTGAGGAGGCTGCCCCATAGAAAGACAAGCAGCCTCAACAAACTCCAGACCCTGAGATCTCTCAGACACTGAGCCACCAACCAGGCAGCATACACGGAGGTCTGGTGGGCCCCCACCTCAAACACATATACAGCAGGGGACTGCCTATCTGGCTTCAGTGAGAGAAAGAAATGTTTTGGAAGACGTGAAGAGGCCTAGGGGAGTGGGGGCCTGGGCAGAGGTGTGCGTTGGGGATGTCCCTTGGAGATGGGGGGGAGAGGCAGATGAGGGGAACTGTGGGAAGGTAGGCCAGGGGTATAATGACTGGACTATAAAAAATAAAAGTAATAAAAAGGAGTTATCTGTTTCTAAAGAGCAACAACAAATTAAACTTTGTGATTCAAGGAGAGGACCAGGTTTTATCCTAAGAAGTCTGCAGAAATAGGCATCATGGGCCATGCAGTTCTGTCCTTAAAGTCATGAAGGGTGTAAGGGTTGAGAAATCTTTCTTTGGGTTAAGGAAAGTTGCTGAGTCCAGGCTGCTGAATGGTATGGACTTCACATAACATCTGGAGAAGCTGCTGTGTGAAACTGAGATAGTGAATCTTTGATTGTTATGGAGACTCAAGGATGTTGGAGGTGCCGGAGTTGTAGTATATCTGCCAGGAGAGCTTCAAACAGGAAGCATAACCAGCCCACGAGAGAGAAGTGTGTTGGTGTCAGCAAAGCATAGATGAAAGAAGCCATATAAGCACTTTGATAGATTTAGTATTTGCCCTGCTGGGCTTTGGTCTTGTTTTGGTCCAGTATTTTTCCACTATGTCCTTTTCCCTCCATTTTGTAATGGTAAGGTATATTCCATGCCATCATATACTAGAAGTATGTGATTGTTCTTTGATTTTATTGGGGTTGCAATTAAGAGATTGCCTTGAGTCTCAGAAGAGAATTCAGATTTTGAAACTGTGTTGAGACAGCAGAACAGTATGGTAGCTTTTGTAGTTGCAATAAATATATTTTACATCAGGATGTGGGTATAAGCCAATAGAGAGTAGGAATAGTATTTGAGGGGTTTAATTGTAATGGCCGCCAAAATTTCATAAACTTAGATGGTTTGTCTCTAGTTGGTTGAACTGTTTGGAAAGATGTGGTCTTGTTGGAGATGGTGTATCATTGGGGGTGAACTTTGTGGTTTCAAAAACCCATATCATTTCTTGTTTGGTCTCCCTTCCTTGTGGTTGTTGTCTAAAAATGTAAGATATTAACTACCTATCATCTATCTATATGTAACACCTATTAACAAATATATAAATATAATCTTCCAGTTCTAATTTTGTTATTTGTATATTTAGGTACTTTCAAAACTTCTTGTCATTTTCTCCAATGAGGCAGAAGGATATAAATTTAAATCAGATCTCTGGAGCCATCCTATAGATATTTGATGTAATCAAAGCATGGTCTGTAATCTTCATTTGAGTAACACGAATGTGGTCATATGATGAAGTGAAGAAAATGATCCCATAAATGTAGGTTACTTTAGTTATAGGTATGATTTTAGTCTCCATGTGGGTATACATAGTATACTGGTTAGTTTTTGTCAACTTGACTGAAGTTAAAGTTATACAAGAAGAGGAAATGTAAATTGAAATATTCTTCATCACATTGGCTTATAGGCAAGTCTCTGGAGACATTTTCTTAATAAGAGGGACCAGCCAACTCTGAATGGTGCCATTCCAGGGTAGGTAGTCCTGGGTTGTATAACAATGTAAGTGAGCTGTGGAAGCAAACTAGTAAGCAGGACTCCACCATGACCTCTGCTTTAGTTCCTGTCAATAGATTCCTGCCTTGAATTCCTGCCCTGTCTTCCCTTCATGGTAGAATATGATGGAGACTCATAAGCATTTTTTCTTTAAGTAGATTTGGCCATGGTGTTTATCACAGAAATAGAAAGCAAAGCGGAATGGTGGAGATACACATTTTCATCTAATCAACTGATTCTCTAATCAACTGATTTTTTGTGTGCAGGACTGGGATAATGTATTTTGCTTTGCCTCCGAGTTCACTTTGTTGATTTTTGTCCAGTTGAATCCTACTTTCTTCCTGTCTCTCTTAGCTATCTTGTTATCAAATTTTTCTATACCCTCCGTCAGAACTATAGTGAACTATGAAGGTAGGTGCCAAGTGACTGCTTTCTTCATAGGTTCTTACACACAAGACTAGACACACTTTTGTACATATTTTTCCATGTAGTTATTTCATGTAGTTTAAATACAAAACTAACCGCACGGCAAATAGTAAATGAGTTCAAAATTCAGAATAATTGACTAAATGAGAAGAATGCAGCCAGCAGTGAAAATCAAATTATGCCTGTTTGCTTTTGATGTTCCTGTCAGTCTGTCCCAAGGAATACCTTATACTGTACTTTAGCTAGATCACTAAGTATCCATGCTCTCGCTCATGCTTAACTTGATTTCCCCGCTTCACGAATGATATGAGTCCCTGGGTTTCAAAATAAATTTGAAGTTATAATGTCCTAAAATAGTAGACTTATCTCAGATTTACAGAGGCCTCTGGAAATTTGCCTCTCACTTTAGACTTGTCAAATTGTCAAAGTTTCACTGTATTTTTTGCATTGCTGCCTGCTAATGATGGCATAACAGGTGTGCCTTTTTATTGTCTCAGAACAAAATGAGAAAAAGGTGTGCCTCGAAAATATCAGATATTTAATGTACAGTTACACATATATGTAGAAAATTAGGGTGTACTAACAGGGCCTTCTATATAAATGAGAAAAAATTTAAAAAAATCAAAGAATATATTTGGGTTCAGTTTCTATTTTCATTGAGCAAAAAAAAAAAAAAAAAGGCTTGGGGGTGACAAACCATGTCTGAGTAGGATGTGTTGCTAGGAAATCATTATAATGGTGTGATTTTTTTTCCATTTCATATCTACCTCCCAAAGATATTTCTGCACATGCAGTTTCACACACTTAATTTGGCTTAGGATGCTTTTAAGGATGCTTTTCATTTGCATTTCCAGTGTCACCAACGAACTTCACTTATTTCAACAATCTATTGTTAAAGTTCTGACCTGTCTTTAGTTAATGTAACAATGTTGCAAGTGCAGGTTTTTAAAAATTCTAATTAATCATATCACAATCACCTCCAAGTCTGTCTTTTAGTTTTAGTGAATATAAAAGCGAGTTAAAATACATTTCAGCATAGGTGTTACACCTTGAACACCAGATTGAAATAAATAAACTTACATGGATTAATCAGAAGCCACTTTTTTTCCTTTTTAATATTAACACAGCAGGCCCATCAATTCCTCATCATACTTCAATGAATCTTTGCTCTTAACTGAACTTTTCTTTAAGTCCACATATCTACAGAATTAGAATGTGTCAATACTGCTGCTCACTAGTGAAATTCATTTTTCCTTTTGTGAAATTATCACCACTCCTAAGAAATCAAGGTGTGTCTGGAACTATAGAGAGAAAAGTCTTTGCAATCCTACAATTCTCTTCTGCTTACTTTACTGGTTTCTTTTTATTGAAGAAGCCATATCCTAGTTACCTTATATGTGAATAGATTTTTCTCTTTAGTAGCATGATGAATAGTTATAAGTCATCCTTATAGAATGGGCATTACATTTTTAATAAAGCTTCTTTGTCAAATAGTATCTATGACCCTGTGGTAACTATAATATTAGAAGATAATTTTGTGCATGTATGACTCACTTTAAAGGGTCTAATCAATTCTTAAAAATTGCAGGAAGTGATATGTTTTATGTCCTAGAGATAGTCAGATAAAATCTTTTTTATCACTGGCATTTTCAATAAAAGAAGAAACTGACACTGTTTTGAAGCATATGTTGTTTGTATAATCAAGGAAAATTTCCTTAGTAACAATTATATGAATCCCTTATGACTTTCTCTCTGCTAATTATCTTTTTTATTAGTAGATGCATATCACCATCCACTAGAGAACCCTTAAAAACATAGTGAAACATTGTTATAATGAAATATATATATATATGTACATATGTACACATGTTTCCATGAGCATGCATGGTCTTCTGAAGATTTCAATGCTTAAAAGCATGTTCTATATTTCAAAGTATGAGTCTTATAATGATAACCATTTTCACTTAATATAGTCTCACCACAAACATTTTGAGAGTTAAGATAGTTAATGGACTATATCCACAAACCATTAATAATTGATGTCAATAGTCTAATATTCAGGATCAAGAATCTTAGATTTCAGTATTAGAGCAGACCTCAAAGGTCTTTTGGCTAATCTACCATTTCACACATGATGCATTTGAGGCACAGCTAAATTAAATGTATTACTCAAAGTCACCATTCTGTGATTATATTCATACATGCAGACACCTACATTCACAACTACATCAACACTGCTACGTTTGTGTAATGGAAATAGGAGCAAATGTCAAAGGATGGCTTAAAAACAAATATTGTCAAAACCAAGTCTTTTGACATCTTTAGTATCTAATACCCTCTTTGGATGAGGCATATGATGACAATCCTTCAAATGTTTCTGATGTATAACAAACAGCATGTTCAGAATCACCTTAATCATTATTACTCTGTATATTTCTAGCTGGTTAATCTACTGCTAAGACACACCTATTATAACAGTGATTGTAGCAGAGCAAGGGCAAGGGTTTCTCTCTTCATATAAATGCTTACTTCCACAAATCGGATTATGTATTATTTGTGAGTAATGGCAGAGTGTCTCCGATCAATTTCATTAAGAAAAAAGAGACACAGAATTCTATATTCTACTTTTATGCTCCCCTAAGAGACTGGGTCTAGGAGAAGTCAGATCTTACCAAAGAAATATAGTAGACACATTTTACAATGCTGATCTCAGAGGCCAGGGCCAATACCCTTACAACAGGCTAAATGTATTACTGAGATTTTACAGCAAGGAGTTATGTTTTAAGAGAGCACGATTTGACCTGTGGTATATCCAAATCTAACCCATGATACAACAAGCTTCTATTATATTCCTCTTGAGGTATTTTAAAGACTAATGAGTTAACCTTTGTGAAGTGTCATGAGACTATCAGGCTAAAGAAGTCTATGTCAAGTATCAATTTAGGGCTGCAAACAATACTGTAGGTTGGAAAACAGACTAAAAATAATCAGCAGATGATTTCTGCAGTCCCCTTGATATCAGAGCAGCACAGTTAACATGCCAACAGCTAAGAAGCTTCGTGTACTTGGAGGAGGGAGATGATCAATGGCAAAGAGCATATCCACCTTTGAAATGACATGATCCATTATCAGAATCAGATGCTAAATTGCTTCCTGTACTGAGAACACTCAATTAAGAGTCTGCAACAGTGAGATCATCTCCACGTTAAATATGCTCTTGGGAACAACTTTTATAGAGCTTTAAAAAATCACAGAAGGACTATTCTTACCATGACACTAGAGATTTGGAAAGCATTTCCTTCCCCTATTTTTCAATTTGGTAGGTTTATTAGGGAGACTTTTGCCTGAGAGGATTTAGGATCATATTTATTCGCTCTTGTGCTTGTGTGAATAACAGATTTTTTTCGAGTGAGGTTTGGTTATTGGGTCTGAACTGAATGAATGTGACTTTGGTTCAGGTTTTCTGGACAAAATTATTCCATCCACACACTTGGTGTTTAAAGTTTTCATTTGCTTTTTGATAAGAGAATTATGCATTTGTGCACTCTCTCTTTGGCTAAGTCCTGTCTTATTTGGGTAGGGGTATGGTGGTATGAGATTGAAAATAAAAACCCTCCATGTGGCATGATGTTAGCAGTTCTGACTTCTACGCATAGGTTTGCAACTCACCAGAATTATGACTTTGGGTCAGTTACTTACTGTTTCTGCTTCCTCATGCTGACAATATTCCTATTTATTTATTATTTATCATTTGTCTCACCATTCCAGACTGCATTGCAGGGATCTTTATTGCCTTGGATGGCATATCCCGTGACCATAACAAACAGGACAAAATAGGTAGTTAATAAAAATTCTTCGATAGGTGAAAAATTAATCCCACTGAGTGTTGCTACCATTTATGTAGTATGTTAATAATATTCAAATCATGATTAATAAAATCCCAGTCTTCATTTAGACTCATATAGTTTTAAAATCTTTTTACTTTTATTCAGGGTCTGACAGTATAGTACTAGTTGGTTTTGAACTCATGACACATTCCAGACTTCTCTTGGCTTTAGGCCAACCTTGTATACTTTCAGCAGGTTATAGCATGGGTGACACCCCATGTAGTTACCGCGTCATATTTCACAACTTGTATCGCATATGTTTATTCTATTTCATATGTCTCTAAATTCCTTCAAATCACATGGATATAATTTTAAGTTAGTTTTTCAAACATTTTCCAGAAAGATCGCTCTAAAATGCAGATGTGGTCACAATACTATCTTCCTTAAATACCTTTGTGGTGGTTAATCTTTGTCATCGACCTGCCTGTATTAAGATTTATCAGGGAAACACCTTTGACTATGTTTACAATGGTGTTTCTAGAGAAAGGTTTAACTAAACAGGGAAGAGTAACTCCGAATGTGGAGGATGGCCCCGTGTTACTACTGTCTGGAATCCTAAACTAGATAAAAAGGAGAAGGTGAGCTGAATTTCATCATTCCTCCCTCTTTTGACCTCTGACCCATCTCATATTTCTGCTACCAAAGACTTCTTACAATGATGGACTGCAACCTCAAAACGTCAACCATCTTTCCTTAAGTCCCTTTATTACAGGCCTTTCCTCTCATGTAATTTTCTTCCTAGTCTATAAGACCGGAACATGGCATTGCATATTAGGGAATGCAGGTATAGTAGTTGGGATAACAAATGTGTCCCTGTAGTTGTGGGCATGTGAACACTGGTCCACAGTAGATGACTGTTTGGGGAAGTTTTGGAGGTATAGTTTGGCTGAAGGAAGTATGGCCCTGGAAGCATGTTTTGAGAGTAAAATCTTGCCTACTTACTTCCAGTTTGCACTCTCTGCCTTCTGCTTGTGATACAAGATTTGAGCTCCCAGCTTTATGTTCCTGCTGCCACAATACAGCGCGATGTGTAGCTCTATCATCCAAAATCTCATTCCCCTAAATCCATAAGACAAAATAAACTGCTCCTTTCTGAAATCGCCCCATGGCTTTTATCACAGCAACAGAAAAGTAATTAATGAAATAGGTAACACTGGAAAGAGAAACTATATTGACTCATCTAAAATAGAAACATTTTAATTTAATTCATGCCACTTATAAGTGATATATTAAGAGGAAGTTTATCTCATTTAAAAGCATCAAGAAGAACGTGTATGGGGTATTTGAGTTCCAAGGGAGCTAGCTAGTTGTACACTAACAAACAAGTGCTTTTTATCCTTTCTTGTTGAATTCTTTGCACCTTTGGGCAAAGCCTTCATCCTCAATTCAATTCTAGGAGTCAAGTGTTGACATTAAGGACCCTGATATGGTAAAGACATATCGATGATCCATGGAGTTCTTTCTTGATCACCATTTTGTATACTCTTTCTAGAAAATCCTATGCTCTCCTTTGGTCTGCTGAAAAACACATGGAGCATTTACCCCCAGTTTAGGATGTATTTATATTCATTTTATTTTTATTCTTTGACACTTTTGCATATTTGTATAATGAATTTTAATCGATTTTAAAACTCATTCCCTTTTCTCATCAGCTTCCCTCTTCTTCTAGAACCATTCTTTTCTACAAAGGCAGGCCATACTTTGCTATATTCTTTTGATTTGTGCCCCACTGAGTTTAATTAGAACTTCTTGCTTACTTGTGAGTTTGAAAGTTATTTACTCGAGCAAGAACTTCTTTCTAGTGGCTACACAACTGATGAAAATGACTCTTCCAATAATACATGGAGCTTCCCCATCCATGTTGAATGTTGACAGAGCTGTATAACAAAACACACACACACACACACACACACACACACACACACACACACATATATATATATATATATATATATATATATATATATTTCCACTATTGAATCTCAACCGCTTGCCTGGTATGTCTACTTATGCCTTTTAGAAAACATCTCCAACATACAAAGACAAATCAAGCCCCTATGTTTTGTCCCCTCTACATGAAATCCACATTTCTGCCCATGTGCTTGCCCTCCTGTCAGCTGGTGATATTTCTTCCTTTTACACACTGACCTGAACTGGTTATACCAGGCTTCTGTCTCTCTCTACCTCCACACTCAACTGCTACTTCCTTCCTTCCCTGTGCCATCCTTTATGAATTGGTATTTTCAGTGTTTGTCAGACTGGTAAAATTTAAATGTACTTTGTAGTTTCTTTCAAACTTCTCAGTGCACTCCTATGGCATTATGAAGAAATGCAAATTCTTGAGCATGGTGGATCAATAAAATTCTTTATGTTCTGGCCCAATGCTCTTGTCACTGGTGACAGTTTTATCTCCTTTAGCACTCCTGGGCTACAGGAGTAACCCAATGAATTTCAAGCCCCCTAGATGTATCATTTAGATTTGTGTTTTTCTTTTAAAATCTACTCCTGCCTGGCTTTTCCTTTCTTGTCCAGTCAATAAACATTCACCATCCTTTTTTAGCATAAATTCAAGTGTGAGGCTTTGCTCAATGTTTTCTCTCATCTCAGAGAAATAGCATTGCTTTCTTTCATACTCTGTGCCTCAGGGCCCTGGACATGGTCCTGTAATAACACCTTTTTTGTATGTAATAAAGTAGATAATGACTCTTAGATGGATGTTATTAAATGCATGGAGTATGCAAGGTCAAAATTCTACCTGAACATGGATGTACTGGCTGATTTTGTGTGTCAACTTAACAAGCTGTAGCTATCACAGAGAAAGAATCCTCCCTTGAGGAAATGCCTTCATAAGATCCAGCTGTAAGGCATTTTCTCAATTAGCGATCAAGGGTGGGAGAGCCCACTGTGGTGCCATCCCTGGACTGGTGATCTTGGCTTCTAAAAGAAAGCAATATGAGCAATCGAGGAGAAGCAATCCAGTAACATCCCTGCATGGCCTCTGCATTGGCTTCTGCTTCCTGACCTGCTTGAGTTCCAGTCCTGACTTCCTTTGGTGATGAACAGCAATGTGGAAATGTAAGTTGAATAAACTCTTTACCCCCTACTTGTTTCTTAGTCATGATATTTTGTGAAGGATTGCAAACCCTGACTAAGGTGATTGAGGCATTGGATAAGTTATAGCCTGTCTCAGTGCCCCAGTTTCCTCAGCTTTAAAGTATACAGAGTAATTGTACTTAGAGTGAATTGACATATGTGCACCACTTAAAATAGGAGACAATGACAAGTCATCATTGTACATTTTAACAGTAAGAGTGCCAGCATCCAATAATACTATAGCTGATATATGAGATTATGAAAGGTTTTCAGTAATGTGTTGAAAATAAGTTAATAATCAGGCTTGATTCGGATGATACATCTCCATAGGTCTAGTCACTTAGATTTTGCAATTCTTTTCTAGGTTGATAAATGTGTCTTTTCAACTAGACAATAATATTCACTTTTGCAAAGATCACACCCATTTTGTGCACCTCTATACTACTGGTTCCAAGCATCATGGCCAGCAAACAGATGTGTGTGTGTGTGTGTGTGTGTGTGTGTGTGTGTGTGTGTGTGTGTGTGTGTGTGAGAATGAATTCTAAGTATTACATTTAGTGACATTTAAATAACCTTTATAATTTTACTCTGTATTTCTTGGTTTTAGAGACAGGTTTTCATTTTAGAGCTAGATTAGCCCAGAAGTTACTGTGTAGCCCATGCTGGCCTGAAAACTAAGATTCCAATTTCTCAGACTTCAAATGCTGATATTATAGGAATATATTACCATGCTTGTCTCTCATGGTCTGAAAACTCAAAATTCACTCATACTTTGCATATTATTACAATGTCAGGTGTGTATGCTTATAATTTCACTTAAGAGTTATATTAGACTTATGTATCTTACAGATGGATCCTCCTGTTTCCTAGGGTGGAATCACAGACTTCAGTTTATATGCTAAATCACTGGTAACAAAATCCCACAGTTCACTGAAGTTTTCTGCTTATCATATGCCATTTTACACCCTCCACAAAATTCATAGGCAGAAGCTTTCCAAGAATATTCACTGGTTAACTCTATTCATTTAAAAAGAATATAATCTGACGACACAACAATATAAAGAATGACCTATTCTTTCTATGCTTGCAATACAGAAGGAAAAAAAACAAGCCATGTGTATAAATACCTAAATCAAACTGGCTTCTGTGCTCTCTAGCAAAACATATGAAAAAATTTCATAGGATTCATAATGTTCTAGCTAGTAAAAGTTTAACAAAACGCCTAAAGTTGTAGTTAGCCTTGTTGGGTATGTTGGATTTTTTTCTGGGTTGAAAGTTAATTAACATTTTTTATGATCAACAGAACACATGGAAACGTGTAGACATTGAATGCACTTAGGAGAAGCAGATATAACAGATTGTGTACACAGGGGGAGGGAATCACTCATTAAGCAGAAGTAGATGGCAGGCAGTATTAATAGTTTGTGGTGATCCTTTCATAAGGAGCTTATGTGTAGACAGGAGAGAAGTATGGAAGTTGTTAGGTTGAAGAATGAGGAAAAGAAACAATGTTTTATAAATAATAATAATTGAAGGCAATATGGCAATATGTTAAATGTGGGAGAATACTGTGGCTGTTATGTTTTTACATGATGAGTTACTCAATGAATAGTTGACTATTTGAGTTTGTGGAGATAGAGATTTGAAAGAAACTGCCAAGAAGAAACTGTGGGAAATTTGAAGACTATTGAAGGAACTACAGTAGAAGAAAAAGAGAGACCAAAAGATAAACCATGTACACCTATCACAGAGAAACATAATGGAGGAACTATAAAAATAAATGGCAGTAAAATACTGACCTAGAAAATACCTGGAAACTTATTGTGATTAATGAAGTTATACATTCCAGATTTTACAATGTAGTACCTTCAGGGAAATGATCAGGTAGATGAGAGTAGAGGGAGGGGGAGAGAGAGGAGAGGAGAGAGAGAAGAGAGAGAGGAGAGAAAGGGAGAGAGAGAGAGAGAGAGAGAGAGAGAGAGAGAGAGAGAGAGAGAGAGAGAATGAGAGAGAGAATGAGAGAGAGAGAGAAAGAGAGAGAGAAAGAGAGAGAGAAAGAGAGAGAATTCCACTCTACCTGTAGAGCAGTCAGATCCTGTCCATTTGGGATCACAGCCAAACCCAGTGTCCAGAAGAAAGTTCCGTCCAGAGCACTGCTCTTGACATATAGGAAGAGGCGTTTCACAGTTGACTCCACCCCAGCCAGTAGAACAATGACATTCTCCTTTGACACAGATGCCATGACTGGAACACATTGGATCTAAGCAGTCCTCTGAATATAAAAAACAAAATGAAACATTTGTGGTAGGTTGAGAGAGCTGTGGGATTATGGAACTGAAATACATTGGTTTTCTAGTATCGTCTCATTAATGTTGCTTTAATTAGGCAATAAAACGACTCATGCAAACATTGTGTTTAAACCAGAAGACTATTAACACTTAAAAATATGGTAGGATATGATAAAGGTTGCAGTCTAAATTTGGAAGAAGAAAAATCACACATATGCTGTATGCAATTCTGAACAGTCAGTGATACTCCCCACACAAATGAGTGGGTGGACCTATATGGACCCTCAGTGGGAATTTCTCAACTTTTCAAAAATGTCTGAGAAATTTTTGATGTCATTCTTTATCCATTCTGAAATTAGAATCCAAGTTTTAACTAATGTATCTAGGATTTTTATATAGTTTTTAATTGGATAACTTAAGTTATTTGGTGAGGTGACTGCCATTGTATGAAATAATATACTTTATACAAAGTTATTCCAATCTCAAGTACTTTCTTCAGAAGCACCAACAATGCAACATTTTCGATTGTATTTCAAACTTTCTTGAAGCCTCCTCCTTCTAGCAGAACACTGTGACATATTTTTGTCATCTTAGAATAAGACTGTATTTATTTATTTGACTATGATTCTGTGATTCTAGAAATTTTTGCCTCATAGAAAAATTGTTTTGTGCTTCCCACTGACTATTCTATGTGACTTGGGAAGGTTGACGTCTACATTCTTTGTCTTCTTATACAAATAAGAGTAAAGTACTTTGCCTTAATGTTGATTATGCTTTGAAATCCATTTCAAGCAATGGGAATACATTGATGCAACTTGCATGAACTGGAAAGTCTGACTTATCCTTTGGGAGTGGATTTTTGCCACAAAAGATCTATTACAATAGAGTTATTGCTATTATCATTAGCCCAAGAGGGTCATTATAACAATAGTTTAATAACGGTGTTTATCATTAAATAAAATGTCCGAATCTATATCTAATTAGATTCATGATTTGGAGTAAGAGGTAAAGTCCATGATATAAACTATTTTCAAAAGGACTCTATTTGGTTATGCCAATGTACAAGAAGAATAATAAACTAAATGCCATTTAATTTATTCTCCTGAGAGGTGTTACATTCAATTCATTTAAGTCATGTTTGTCGTGTCTAGTTTCCCACCTCTCCCAGAAATCAGACCACACCTATTCCAGCTGAAAGTTAGACCTTGGCCAAGGTTGGGCAGGAAGCAACTCCAGCTCCTCCTCTTGCCACTGTTATGTAAGTCCTACTTAGTACTTGGTTTCTACATGCCTCTTCTCACACCGACTCAACTAAATTCTGTACTGTAGAACTTCCTGCTACAGTCTAGAAAGCTGGAAAAGTCAGAGATCTTTCTTCAGAGCATTCCTGTGAAGGCTCTCTCTGTTTTGTAGGCCCCACCCCCAAAATGGTGTATGTAATATCTATGTTTCTTATTTTCCCACTTCAAGCTATCCCTCTTAATGTTCTCATAATGCTTTTTTGCACCCAAGTCTCAAACATGGCCTCCCATGGTTTCTATGGGGGTGCTTTCCTAATAAAGCTCATTCTGAAGGGTAATTATTATCGGCTTCTTTCTCCGTGAGCTAGAAATTCTTGGTATAAAGATGTTTCTGTCATGAAAGTCATACTTAAATTGGAGGAATGAAATCAACGGGCTAGAGAAGGCAACTGTGGAGGAAACGGGGTATTTGTAAGGACATTGCTGATTGGGGGCAAGTTATGAAACTATATGTTCTGTTTAAAAGGATCTTGGCCCAACTGATGTAGGCCTAGTAGTTTTCAAGAGAAACAAGAAGTAGGACTTTTCAATGTGTCCATTCTCTATTTTGAAAAATTGAAAACTAAGTCAATAAAAACAATGCCAACATCATGTCTATAAACAAACTGCCCATAGCATGTTTTAGCTTATAGGTTCTCCATGTATGATGTAAGAGTTTCAATATTTTCATATTGTATTTGTAAAGCCTCTGCCATTAAATGTGGGGAGCATTCTTCCTTGTTATTTTGGCTGGTTTACATATTTTCTTAGAGACCAAGTAAAAGGCTAATTTATGGTAAATCCCCCTGTTCATCTTCTTATGAAATTTAAATCAGAGGAGTCTACTGAATTAGGTTACATGATTTTCATGACAAACTGTAGATGTGATAGATGTCACTCATTGTTAACTGTGTCTGGATCTATAGAACATCTGCATTTATGCTTACATATAGGGATATTTTGATCATTACATACTCATATAAAAGTGTTTCTAAGATATCATAACATCTCCAGTGCCCATACAGGCCCAATGGAATTCACTGGAACAAACAGTCTTTACACCCATATTCTACTGCCACTAATAGGAGGTGGAAAGCTAAAATCCTGCTTGTTCATGGAGTGGAATGAGATTAAACCCTGTAGAATGCTGTGTAATAGTCTTAATGAGCGATCTTTAAAAAGCAATTACAGTGCATTTTCAGCAGCCCCTTTCCTGAACAACATTTGTGATAAGACCATCTCCCATGGTAATGGTTTCATATTATTTCTGAAATCAGTCTTATTTGAGGAATGTGGCATGAAAATGGTTTGATTACTAGTAAACTTATTTTCCAATATGTCTGTTTAAATGATAACACTATAGCTATTTCAAAAATATTTTTTTTCTAAAATCTCCTTTGAGGTGAATTTAATACAAAGGCTGTGTTTTAAAACTCATTAGTGGTAGATCTGATTTTTCTTTTCTTAGGGAAGGAGGTCAAGTTTCATCATGAGGCATGTAAGAATAAATAAATAATATAAAGCAAATGTAATAGTGGTAATTACAAATCACTCCCCAGGAAAACATTTGCGAAATGTCTCCAAATATGTCTATATCATTATTTTTATTGCATTCTTAAATGTAATGCTTCATTATGCAGCATAAAGGACTCTGTAATAATAAAAACATATGATTAACACCCGAAATAGTCAAGCTGAAAATTATCAAGTTATAAAACAGTATTAGAAATTAACAGATATCATTTTTGCATTACTGCTTTTCAGGTGTCATAGAAACAGTGTCATATATTCCATGAGGCTGTCAGAAGAGACACGAGTTTCCCCGACCTCAAACCTTTGCTTTTTGTATCAAGGGCATGTTGAACATGTATTATTTGCAAGGACTGCTTGTTTTTCTACTAGTACTATAGAAGGAAACTATGGAAACTCCAGTGAGAGAAAAGCCTGAAGCAATTTATTAGAATGGGACTCTGACCTTCCTCACAGATTTCTCCTTTGTAGCCTGGAACACAGATGCAAACTCCCATGATGCAGGTACCATGGCCAAAGCAGGTTGGGTCAATGCACTGTTCTTCTGGAACATCACACTCAGGCCCTTTCCAGCCGTTCCTGCAGACACAGTGGCCTTTTTCATATTCGCCATTTCCGCCACACAACACAGGGCATGAATCTAAAGGGTGGCAAATAAGTTTAGTGTTTTTAGAATCCTTTTGAAAATCTTCAAGAATGACTTTATATTGGTTCTAGCATGTAATTTCTGGCAAAAGTAATAGTTTTGTCTCATTATTTGTCTTATTCTTTATTGAATATTGATCATGATTGTAGACAAAATTTTCCTCTTATAGAACTTGGCTAAAGATAAATTATGAATATTTCCTATGTGGAGAAAACATACTTGCATTTGATCCTATCACAATGCCAAATTATTATCACTGCTTCAATTATCATGGCTCTATTTTTTCTCTCTCTCACACACTGTCTCTCCGTCTCTCTCTCTCTCTCTCTCTCTCTCTCTCTCTCTCTCTCTCTCTCTCTCTCTCTCTCTCCTACACCCACACACAGCAAAGTATACATTAAAATCTTATAAATAGAGAATTATTCATATGAGAAAGATTTCATAAAGGCTGTACAAACAGATTTTCAGTGGCCATTACCTTCTATAGACTTTTATTAAAAATACCTATTCTGTTTTGTTACTATGTGAGTTCATTTTATACCTATAAGGTTTTTGAGGGCAGTAGCTACGTCTTCTATTTTTCTTATATGTTGTTTTTTTTTTTTTAATACAAACCCTTATCCTCCATTTCACAAGATCTGCTATGGTGCAAGAAACCTACAAACTGCTTTAAAATTCTCTGCAGAATGGAATTTAATATAAATGAACAGAGTTTTTCTTTTCTTTTTCTCCTAAGAAATCAAAGATTAACCTAGCAGACCAGAAACTTTAAGACTACATTGAAAACGAACAGGAAGCATCTAGAAAATAAATGCAATTCTAGAGGAAAGCATGGTTCCAGTTATCTAAAGCTTTTCAAGAATTAATTAAACTATGTGCAAGTGCATGAAACAATAAAGATTACCAAGTTTAACTTTTGAATTTCAAATTTTATTTCTAAACTACATATCCATTTACTGAATCCCCACCATTTCCAGCTATTATGGTGTAAATTTATTCTCCAGATATCATCTTGGAGGCTTGTGGCAGGATAAGCTCCCCCTCTCTAGTACTTTCTGAACTCTGGCTGGCTGATTCAACTCAGCTGTTCTGACTTAAAACTCTTCTCCAAGCTGATGGATTCAATCTGGCTTCTCACTGAATTGGTGCTCTGAATTCCATGCACTGGACTGCACTGACTGCACTATGCTGATAACATGAACTGAACTAAGCAGAATGGAATTACATGAACTCAACTGAACTCAACTGCATTCAACTGACCTGCATTGAAGTGCCCTGAACTGAACTCAGCTAAATTCACTCACTGAACCAAAGTCAGCGAAACTCTACTCACTGAACTGCCCTCTTTTTCTGACTCACTCTGCCCTGCTCTTAAGTAGCCTCTTTTTCTTCTCCTCATGAGAGTTGGGCATGTCCTATTTCTGACTCATACTGTCAAATCTTTCCAGATTCATCACTCTGTCTGCCTCTCAATTAGAAGTCACTTTCAAATATGGCTGCTTCCTCCTACAAACTAACTTTATCTTCATTGGTTGGAATTAAAGGTATGTACTAAGGACATATCTGTACTCAAGTCACAATTTATGGACCTAGAAGGTCTTTGCATGTGATCCCTTGCCAGAGCAGCCATATTGCTAGATTAAAAATTATCTATATGATGGTATTTTCAAATTCTAACTTTGCCTTGTTTTAAACTCAGACTGCTATGAATTGTTAAATACAAGAAATATTAATAGTATGTTGTAGTTGGCTCAGATGATATAGGTTCAAATCTCAGCTGGCACTCATATTTTCTTAACCATCCACTTTGAGGTTCTTCCTTTGTTCATTAAGTAGGGGTCATTAGCAGACCTAATGAATAGGAACACTAAGAAGAGGGAATGAAAAGAGGCAATAAGAAGTGTTTAGAATACAGCTGGCATTTGAAGTGCTCGGATTTGGGTAACAATTGTTGGCAAGCACTGCTGGCTTTGCTGATATGATATTGTTTCTATCACCACTGTTGCTCATAATGTTTTCTCTAATGGCATTTCTCTAGGTTCTCAGCCTGTGGGTTATGACTCCTTTGGAAATCAAATGATCCTTTCACAGGGATTGCCTACGACCATTGGAAAATACAAATATTTTCGGTATGATTCACAGAAGTAACAACATTATAGTTATGAAGTAGCAATGAAATAATTTTATGGTTGGGGTTCACCACAACATGAGCAACTTTATTAAAGGGTCGGAACATTAGGAAAGTTGAGAACCACTTCTTTAAAACAATCAGAAGCGTAGAATGACATTACCTCTAGCACAGTCAGGTCCAAGGAATCCTGGGAAACAATGACAATGCCCAGAGATACACTCTCCGTTTCCATTACAATTGGTTGAACAGTCATCCATTATTTCTATTAATAGAAAAGAAAAAAGTGAGCCCACGTCCAGGAAAGGGCCATGCTGTTTACAAAGTTTCAGAAATTCCTTGTCTATAATAATCTTGTCCTCTGCTGTCTGCAAAGTTCATATTGCTCAAAATAGATGGCAGGGATTTCTTCATGATATCATATACAGTAGATTGTTAAACATGGTTCTCAATAGTGCAAACTAATTCTTAAAGAAAAGAACAAAAACCAACTTATCGCTAAAGTAGATAAAGGAGGCGCTTGTGATAAAGCTAAAATGGCATAAGAATTATAAGACATTTCTGAAAAGCAAAGCAGATTTTAAAATGTACCCAAGAAGACAAAGATTACTGTTTATTTTTCATATTTATGCTATAGCAAAGTTTCTTCTCTAGAATGTAGATTATTTAATATACTATCTTGACAGGTTAAATATGATAATCAGTAGTCTATTTTCATTAATAAGTGACAATGGAGTGCTTTTAAAGTAAGTGTTCATATTAAATTCACCACCACTAAAAGCATTTGAACCTAAAAGTATTTTGTTGAGAAATGCCTTCTTGACTGTAAATGCCACTTCCCTACCTCTGATTTCTTTTAAATCCATTCTTACAAAATAGTTTTCAAGGGGATGGAGAACAGCTTTGAGGATATCCATAAAGTTGTGCAGAAAATAAGTTAGAAAAATTTATATAAATTCTCTGAAAAACAACTGTTTTACAAATGTCAGTCTTGGACAATAAATTTAGTTTTTATAGATTATAATTATATTTCAGTATAATAATGATTAGCTTATGGGTCTATAAAGGATTAGATGCTCAATGTGCCACTCGTGGTGTGATATGCCTTTGTGTGTTTGTTGTATTGGATTTTTGTTTAGTTTTTTTAAAGAATGAAATTAAAGTTATGTGCATAGTGAAGGGGAGAGAATCTGAAAGGACTTGGGGGAGGGAAAGAACATGATCAAAATATATTTAAAATTAAATATTACTTTAAATAATAAAAATTCTATACTTAGCGATTTTGACCTCAGAGACTTACTTTTCATTTCTTTTTTCTTCTTTCCTTCCTTCCTTCCTTCCTTCCTTCCTTCCTTTCCTTCCTTCCTTGCCTTATTTCCTTCCTTTCTCCCTCCCTCCCTTGCTTGCTTCCTAATTCTGGTCTATTAAAAATCATTTCACTAATGTTTTTACTTTTTAAATAAAAAAAAAAACCCTCCTTCACTTAGAAAAAAATATTCCTAATACAAAAGAGAGATTCTAGGTGAGAATGAGTAGGTACAGTGAAGGTTGAGGATTGCATTTTTTACGTGTGGCCTGTGAGTGAGTTCCTTGTATCAGTAGAATCATTGTGTGGCACCTGTAACACAGAAACTCGGACTTCAGTTCGGAATCTCCTGAATCTGTCACTAAGAAATTTGGTCCAGCAACCTATAATGTATCAAGCACCCTAGGTAAATCTGTAAGTACTCCCCCATTAAAACATTGAGAGCAGTTGACTTTAAATAGTTTACTACATAATTCCAGAGCCTGTGACTGATGTGACACAATTCTTCCCTGGGCAGAAAAAAGACAAGAAAAGAAAATGCTATTGAGCCCATTTTAGAGAATATTGAATAATTTGAAATGGATTCAGATACTGCATTATTATGAACAACAGGATCCCAGGTTTGTTTATGAATTATAGAAGCACCCTTTCACTGTCATTAAGACAAGGCATAAAAATATATAAAAAAAAAATAACAGGTATACTTTAGAGTAAATGACATATGCTTTCAGGGAAATTTACTTGAACTTAAATTTTGTTGTTATTTTATCCTTTTTATGTATGAGTGTTTTACCTGCATGCATGTATTTATATCATGTCTGTGTTTGGTGTCTTCAGAAGACAAAATAGGGTATATCCTAGAACTCAAGTTATGGGTGGTCGGGAACCATTATGGGTCTACTAGGAAATGAACTCAATTTCTCTGTAAGAGCAGTAAGTGTTCTTAATCATTAAGCCATCTCTCCAGTCTCCTTGAACTTTCTTAATGAAATGGGAGTGGGAGATGTCTTTTGCTTCTAATATTAAACAAGTAGAAAAGTAAAGATGTTAGCATAACTTCAAGGCTCTGCCCAACACTTTCATAGCAACAGCCAGATATGTCTGGCTTGCTATAAAAGAGACTGTTTGGCCTCTCCTCTCTCTCTCTGCCCCTATTCTCTCCCTGACCCCCTTCGCTCTCCCCCTTTCTTCCTCTCCCACCCTGTGTTCCTGGCTGTTCCCCCTTTCTCTCTCTCTCTTCTTATTCTCTGCCTCTTCTCCCTTCTCAACTCCCCATCCCATGTCCACACATAAACTAGACCCATATGGCTGGTTCCTCAGGGGAGGGTTGCCTCAGCGTGGGCCCTCCCACTGCACCATACTGCAGTCTATAAAACATATACTTGGCTTTATAAAACATATCAAAAGATACTGACTTGCATGTGCAAAATGCAAGTATTTTGTTTATATGAAACTGATGGCTTCATATCTGGATGGTGATATATGATATGAAAGGTTAATTTCCTTTGGGGATGAAATAAGGTAAAGGTGAAAAGCCCCCAAGCATGGTTCTTGATCCTACTAGTATTTAACAGTTTAATAGCCTGGTTAGTATTTACAATTTGATAATTTGAGATGACAGGTTAAATCACAAGAAGAGAGAAAATATTCACAAATATTTTATATCTTCTAATTTCTCTAAATTAATCTGTTATAATTTAATAGCAATCATAACAAAATTGTGTTTTGATTTTTTTCGCTGCATAACTTTTAAGGATACACTCTTAGTAACAAAATAATCACATGATTGAAATGTATAATTTTTAATTTTAATAAGAATGGTATGTATTTTGGAGATGTAAGATCAATGGAGCTTGTCTCAGTATGATTTTTATTGCTTTTTGAATTACTTTAGGGGAAAAATAATAGTCTTATGGCTAGAATACTGTTTTTTACTCTCTCAAGGTCTTCAGCATCAAGTAAAAATAGAACATAATTGTTATCAAGAGCAGATGGTCTATTTATTAACAGTCAACACATCTTCCTAAACATATGGCTGAACAGGTTAACTAAAGGATAAAGTAGAGAGTTGTATAGAGAACTGACAGCTGTAAAAGATTTTCTCTTCTTTCAAAAGACATGCGTTTTGTGAAAATTCAAACACTACAATGCTGTGCCTACATGTTATTTACCCCAAGGACTCCCAAATTGCTAAAGAGCTTAGCTTTATTCACACAAAGGGTCAGGGGAGTCTGTTTATTGGGAAAACATGACAAAAGACTGAGATGCTTCAGACTAAGGAGGGGTAGTGAATGCTAGTCATTGTTTTAAGAAAGAACTCAACTTAAAAGGCCATGGGATTACTGAAAGAGCCATTTGATTATCAGACCTAAAGAAACCCAAAATAGGGGTGTGGGATGATTTAAGTTATTATTCTCAGTATTCTTCTCTAAGTACTCTTACTATGTATTTTGAAGCCTTAGAGGTTTGAGAATCAATTGTTCTAAAGAATTTTATTGATGCCACTCTTTCTATTTTAAGAGGTATTTATTTGCTCTTATTCTATAATCAAACCAATTAACAAGGTCTTTATTTCCTTTCTCCCATTTTCTCACTGGGGATAGAACCTTAGGAGTCATACATGTTAGGTAATTGTTCTGTCACCAGGCTACATCCTCTAATATATTTTGTATTTTATATTTTAAGATAGGTACTCACTGGTTCGCCAACATTGGCTTTGAATTTCCTTTTAAGCTCACATTGGCTTTGAACACACAAACCTACATTTTATGTCACTGTCATAGGAGTGAGTTTTTGGGCTCAGTTTAACAGAGATAATTTTGCTTATAAGATTTCTCTTTCAAGTTGTTCCTCTATCTCGCTTTTTAAACAATATTATCCAGGGAATATTTTTTGTTAAAATTATAGAAAGGGCTTCATGACAAGTGTCTTAGAATATCAGCAAATACTGGAGAGCTTTAAGAAAATTTTAACAGCAATGAGAACAAAAATAAAAGGTTACTTGCAGTGACGTTTATTGAATAACGACTTTAAGGTAGAAGGAACAGTATGTGAGTAACCAAATATTTTAACCACCAGTGACTTTCTAGAACTATGCTGTGAATTCAAATAACAGCCATGGCAGCTTACCAATTGCTGTAGTTAGCACAAATACTTGCTCCATCTTCTTTCCATCATTGTAAAATGCCAGATACCAAGGTCCTTGGTCCATGTACTCTATGAAACCTGTCTCCTGGAGTGATGTTAGGATCAGATTCCTTGGGGAGTGCTGGATGTCATCTGAGCTCTTAGAGTCCTGTTTCACCAGTTGCTTGCCATCCATTAATTTCACAAAATCAAACTGGAAAAATCCAAATACAAATACGAACTTGAACTACTTTGTACTTCTGGACATATATTCATATTTAATTCTCACTGACTTATTCAATATGTATTTCTTTGCTTGGATTGTTGGCAAAATAGAAAAGAATGTTACTAATTCTTAAGTATATTTGAACTAAAATGAATTTGCTAGTTTCACTACACTTACAAAGGTTGTGAACTTCCTAGTTTGGGACTGTTCTAAATAAAAATTGTTTAAAAGCAAAACAAGAAATGGAAACAATTTTGAGTATTATGCATGAGATTCTGACATTTTATCAAAGTATCTGTCTAAGAGAAGATACTTGACAGCATATTCTGCTCAGAAATGTGACCTTGTCAACAAATTTAAAAGCTTTTTTCAGCTTTAAAACCAAATAAATAAAATTATAAATGACAATATTTGTCACCTTTGTGGGTATGTATTTATATGCTCAAAGACTAGCCTCCCCCTCTAATCATTTGGTAAACATATTGTTTTACATGTTCCTGTATTTTGTGATTTACATTTGAATGGCATTTTGACTTGGCCAAAAGATAAAGTTGGGGGAAGGGTGGACTGCATGTTTAATTCTTTTAAATTACATCTTGGGTAGGGCTGTGCTACTAACAGATTAATGCAGAAAAAATCAGCTTAAGAGAAACATGAGAAATATGGTATCTGTTTATAAATAGGCTATGGAAACTGCAGAAATTTATATATTTGAAACCTTGTGAAAGATTGCTTATAGAAAAAATTCTGTATGTAAGATATAACCTGCTTTATGTATATAATATTTGCCAATATGTTCTGGTTGATTTCCATACTGTTACTGGGATAATAGTAAAAGGATATACAAGAGCAATGGGGAAGGTACAGATTTTAGTGCTAATATGAGAGAGCTGAGAAAGCCATCGTGATCCTTTGTAGGAAGCAGAGATCAAGTTTAAAGAATGTTTCCTTAAACTCTCTTTTCTGAATACGTTTTCCTAAATGCTGTTCTTTATTTCTAGTTGCTGTGTTTTCATTAAAGTGTGATTAGTTTAGATATTTTTGTTACAAAGATTTTATTTTTGCCTTCATCTTTGAATCCTGCAGTATGCACAAATCACAACATCTGAAGTGCGAAGTGCTTGATATAGTACCCTCTAAAAGGATTTAAGAAAATACCTATTATATCAAATACCTGAGTGTGTGTAGGTGGAATGTTTCTTCTGCCATAAATTCCCAGCAGAGAGTCCTTGGCTAAAGAAATATTGAATTTCAGATATATAGGATGGTGGATAGTAATCTGGAAACGCCAGAACAAGCCAGGTGGAATGGTCTGCATGACCTGTGCTCCAATGTCAACTTCCCCTGTGTCAATTGCTCGTCCCTTCTGAAACACTGGTTTGAAAAGAGAGAAAATTATACATACAATTAATCTTAACTAATAAAGGAATGCTCTTTAGCTTTTCAAGAACAAACCTATTGAAACAACTTAGGCAGATTTTTTCCCCCTGCATCTTTCAAGGTATTGCTCATATTAAATATCTTCTAAGGGGCCTTTTCTGACAACCATTAGGCCAATTACTCTTAAACTCCTATTGCATTTATTTTGTTTAGCATGATTAGTTTGCAGTATTTATTGAACATTCACTCTATTGATAGTTGCAGGAATTAGAAAGATGAGTAATATGTAGCTGTTGGTCTTGGTGAGTTTCAAAAGTCACTGAGTAATTGGGACAAATATTAAAGTAATCACATTGTAAAGGAAAGGAACTGCTATGGGTATTCAAAGGAAGAAAAAATATTTGGTTTATATTTGTAACCCCCCATTTTATGCTCTTTATTGACCATTTATTTTCTTATAGTAATTATTACCCAAGATATTGCATATTTTATGAGTTACAAATTGTGCATTTTTCCATGATATAAAGTAAACATTTTGAGAACAAGGAGTAGAGCCACACTGTTCATTGCTTTATCCTCAGTATCTAGATAATGTATATGTCTGTATATAAAGGTTTTACTCTCTCTCTCTCTCTCTCTCTCTCTCTCTCTCTCTCTCTATCACACACACACACACCCACACACCCCCACACACCCACACGCACACACACACAGATGATCAATATATAATTATTTAATAAATATGTGGATGAATGAGTCATAAAATGGTAATTCTGGGACATGACATTGAACACGAGACTTAGAAAAAAACTTCTGCACTAAAAAACACAGTGCTATAAAATTGTGATCATGAGGCTGTGAGATATTCATATATAATGAAGAAGAGTTATAAACATGGTTGAAAAGAAATAATGAAACATTGATTATATTGTTTTTAGAACCAGTCAAAAGGATTTGATTAGTAAAGTTAACATAGAGCACTAAGAATATCTGAAAAAACTACAAGGAATCCTGTTGATTATTTATCTAAAGAAAACCTATCATATATAAAATTCTTTATATAAATATGCATATACAATTTAAATGAACTATTTCATCTGAGCAAGTGTGAGAGGTAATATAACAGAGAACACTGAAAAAGAGGGTGCAGAATGATTCTAAGAGGTAGAGGGTTAGTGGGGTTTCTGTGAGATTGTGCCTCCTAGTAATAATAGAGTTTATGCCCTTAACCAACATGACTACTTAAACCTGAGTTGGAAAAGGTTGTCTAACAATATACATGACAATGCAGATGAGATTATAGGCAATTAAGGAATATCGAGAGTAAAGAAAATAGTCTTTTCCAGGAAAAAAACATACTATCTGTTTTTCCAATACCAAATGGTCAGCCCCGAAAACATACAAGTTTTTGTGGGCTTACCATGGTTATCTATACTATGTCCATATTCATACCAAATACCTATTATGTCATTAAAGATAACTAATTCTGGAGTAGATAACTCCAGAAGCCATCACCTGTTACTAACTCATCAACTAGAGGCGGAGATTTTTGAGCCTCTTCCTCTCCACACTGGAAAGGTTGGGTTGACTTTGTGTAGACATTGTACAGGCAACCATAGCTGATGTGAGTTCATAAGTACCTAAGTTCTGCATGTCTATAAGAAACTCAGGTGACAGAGATGCTGGCAAGGATGTGGAGAAAGAGGAACACTCCTCCATTGTTGGTGGCTTGCAAGCTGGTACAACCACTCTGGAAATCAGTCTGGCACTTCCCCAGAAAATTGGACATTGAACTACCTGAGGACCTAGCTATACCACTCCTGGGCATATACCCAAAAGATGCTCCAACATATAACAAGGACACATGCTCCACTATGTTCATAGCAGCCTTATTTATAATAGCCAGAAACTGGAAAGAACCCAGATGTCCATCAACCGAGGAATGGATATAGAAAATGTGGTACATCTACACAATGGAGTACTACTCAGCTATTAAAAACAATTACTTCATGAAATTCTTAGGCAAATGGATGGGACTAGAAAATATCATCCTGAGTGAGGTAACCTAGTCACAAAAGAAAACACATGATATGCACTCGCTGATAAGTGGATATTAGCCCAAAAGCTCAGAATACCCAAGATACAATTCACACAATCACATAAAGCTCAAGAAGAAGGAAGACCAAAGTGTGGATGCTTCAGACTTTCTTATAAATTGGAACGAAATACTCACAGGAGGAAATATGCAGACAAAACGTGGAACGGAGACTGAAGGCCATCCAGAGACTGCCCCCCACCTGGGGATTCATCCCATATATAGTCACCAAACCTACACTATTGCACACAGGAGCCTGATATAGCTGTCTCCTGCGAGGCTCTGTTAGAGTCTGACAGATACAGATATGGATGCTGGAAGCCAACCATTGGACTGAGCATGAGGTCCCCAATGGAGGAGTTAGAGAAAGGACTGAAGGAGCTGAAAGGGTTTGCAAACCCATAGGAAGAACAACAATATCAAGAAACCAGTCCTCCTAGAGCTCCCAGGGACTAAAACATCAACCAAAGAGTACACATGGAGGGACCATGGCTCCAACTACATACGTAGCAGAGTATGGCCTTGTGGGGCATCAATAAGTGGAGAGGCTCTTGGTCCTGTGAAGGCTTGATGTCCCAGTGTAAGGGAATACCAGGGCAGTGAGGTGAGAGGGAGAGGGTGGGTGGGGGAGCACCCTTATAGAAGCTGGGGGAGGGAGTGGGATAGGGAGTTTCCTGAGGGGAAACTGGGGAAGGGGATTACATTTGAAATGTAAGTAAAGAAAATATCCAAGAAAAGGAAAGAAAAAAAAAGAACAACATTTTACTACTGGAATTCCCTTTTACTCTGATTCTTACAATCTTTCTGCCCTATCTCCCATGATCTTTCCTGAGCCTTTTAGAGGAGGAATATGATTCAGGTGGTCTATTTCTGGATGAGTTTACCACAGGCATTTGTTCTTTGTGTTTTGACCAGTTGTGAATTTCTGTGTTCACCACTGCCTACCATGCATAGATGAGTCTGTGTTGAAGCCTGAGAGTTACATTTGTACTAATCTGTAAGTATTGGAGTACATATTTAGATGGAATTTTGTGATACTATGTCCCTTTCTTAAAATAATACTAGTAGGTTCACTGATGTGCCCATGAGCAAAAGCTTTTGGGTTTTGATCAAATTTATAGTATCAGGCATGTTTTTCCTGTTTGGGAATAGGCCTTAAGTAAAATCACAAAATAGTTGATTACCCCTGCCAATTGAACTCTTGCCACCATTGTTACCATTGGCATATATTGCTAGGCTTGTCGGCATTCTGACTTACAGGTTGATGTCTTGATAAGACAGATGATTTTTCTTTCCCACTAGACTATATATTGTCTTGTAGATACATTGGACACAATAAGGAAATGTCCAAGTTGGTACCTGTTTGATTTCTCCACATCTTATGAGCAAGGTTTATGGTGACTTTAGCAGTTAGATCATATTATCAAGTTCTTCTGGGTAACTACAATTGATAGCTATAGCCTGTATTGCTTTGGGGATTTCCATGTTATCTCTGCTCAACAACTGGAAGAGCAATATCCCATATCTTGTAATGGAACTTTTATTTGGCAACGTGCCTCTTTTGAAATGATCATTAATATCTCTGTATGGTAATGGTAATTTAACTCTTTCACAAATATCATTAAATTTTTAATAGAGGGAAGGGCTATGGTATAGTTCAGAGGTATAGTAATTCCCCATCATGCACAACTTTTGGGTGTATTAGATAGTCTAATCTTGAGGAGGGATGTAGGATAGAATTATAAGGAGACACCGAAACAACATAGGAAGTACAGTCCATTGATTCAGGTGAAATTGCACAAATGCTTGAATTTAGGTAAAGCACAAATAGCTTCTGTAGAAAAGGTACATTTCAGTGACAAGTAATTTAATAGAGGTGGAAAATAGGAGGAAGATATGAGAACAATATCGAAGATTCCAAAGCAAAGCTTGTCAAATTTTAATGTAACCAGGTAGAGGAATCTTTAAACACAAGCATTGGATGCATATGTTTGAAGTGGGACACTTTTACAGGATTCCAAGTGGTGCTGATACTGCATTGGTCACTCGTCAATACCTGAGAAGTGATGGTAATAACTGTGAAAGCAAAGGAAATGTTAAACCGACACCATAATTATGAGCTTGAATCATTTGGATAGTACTAATAGCCAAATATATGAAACCCAGAAGTACCTGGTCTGTGAGGAGTAGAAGTTAAGTTTGAACAAGTGTAACTTTACATGGTGTGCTAGCTTAATATATGTTTCTATGTGGTAGCGGGGAGGAAAGTAATATAAAAGCAGGAAAGAGACTTGGTCTGCTTCCATTTTAAGCATGGATTCTTTATTCCCCTGGAGGTTCAAATTTGGCCTAATTTCATCCCATCTTTATCTTTTCAGCCATCAACTCGGTCTCCACAACAAACAGTTTAAAAACACACATGGTCCCTGTCCTTTGTGTTCACCTGACATAAAATTAACAGCCCATTAAGAAACACACCTGCAGTGACTTTATTCAGAGGCCAATGCTTTGCAGCTTTTAACTCCCTAAAATACCTACATTATTGCTTTTTGTGTTAAGGCCAAGAGTAATAACTATTTTAAGAATGTTCACTGTTAACTGTTAATAATAGATTTCAAATGCAATTTTGAACATAATTATGTATTACAGGACACATAATTTTGTGGAATTGACATTTCTAATAAAATACACCCTTTGAGATAATAAATGACCAACAGAGTCCTTTATTTTTCACTGAAAGTTACTTTTCTTCTATGTAAGATAGAGCAATTTGGTTCCCAAAGGGTGGATTATAAATTTAACTCTTAAGGGCTTAGAACCAATAAATATCTTCAATGGGCAGGATATTAATAGAGCATATTTATGTCAGCATTTTTGCTCCCAACTTAATATTCAGTTTATCCAACAGGTATCCTCACTAGAAGCTTTTATCACTTCTTAAAATGCACCATTTCGTCATGCAAACAATATTATAAACATAAAACAATTCAAAGTGTTCTAGGGTCAGCCAATACAATTTTGGGGTGCCATGAGTAGTCTTTAATTGATAAATGCACTCATTTTTAAATCTCTGCACAAAACTGGTTGAGGAACATAAACCTTTATATGTCCCTTACCTAATTACAACTTCTCTTTATGCACTGTATACCATCATGCATTACATAATAATGCTACTTTAATGCTATTTATTAAATCAAAAGAAACTCATGAATTTTTACTGTTGGAGTTTTCTGGTTGTTATCACCACTGTACATCTAGAGTACATATGCATCAAAAATTCATGAAAGAAACTTTACTAGATGATCTCCTCATTTAAGAGGTTAAAGTTAAGATAAGGTGAGTAGAGATAAAAACACATGAACAAACTAGTGGACCATAAGTTAAATAAAAGAAATTAATCTAGTGGTATTAGAGAAGAGAAATTCTCATAATTTACAGATGAGAAAATTTCCAGTCTCTACCCTCTTAGAGCTCATGCGTCAGAAAGAGAAGTAGCTTCCTGTTGGCAACATACACTGTTAAATACCCTTCTCCATTTTATTTTCTCTCAGAATTGGTTATGTATTGCAGACCACTGATTATAAGGTCATTTATTCATGAAGAGCTGAAACCCAGCCCCGAGGAGCGACTTAAGGCCCGAAACGAGAGGTAAGACCAACTTTTTTGCTTCAAGTGACCAACCTGGTGGACTCAGGACACACAAAGGCAAAATTCCTCTGGGACCAGACACTTCTGATTTCTGGCTGACGCCTGAACCTCACTGATCCTGGCCCACAGCTCCCTGCTCCCAACCACATGGGAGAGAGAGCAGATCGCCCAGATGTGTGGGCAATCCTGAGACTGCAGAGCAGAGAGACCACCACTTCTGCCCACCTTTGTCCACATCCCTGGCCCAAGAGGAAACTGCATAGGGCCTCTGGGCACAGGAAGATAGGGGCAGTCAAGCTGCAGGAGCCCTGCGGTCCAGACTGTGCCTGAATCTGAACGGACCCGGTCACACAGATCCCTGCACCCAAATCCCATGGGAGGGAGAGCTAGATGTTCAGAGGGGCAGACATGCCTGGGAAACCAGAGGAGACTACACTCTGCCCACATTTCTGACTCTAGAGGAAAACACCTAGAACCATCTGGGCCTCATGCGCACAGGGACCCAGAAGTTGCAGCAGACCCTCTGGCTGGTGCCCCACAGAGAGCTGGAAACACAGCCCCCCGAGGAGGACTTTGTGGCCTGAGATGGAGGTAAGACCAACTTTTCTGCCACAAGTGACCTGGCTGGTGGACCCCAGGACACAGGCCCACAGGAACAGCTGAAAGCCAGTGGACAGGAATGACTACAAGCCTGAAAGCAGAACACTCTGTTCCCATAACTGGCTGAAAGAAAACAGGAAAACAGGTCTACAGCACTCCTGACACACAGGCCTATTCGAAAGTCAAGCTACTATCAGAAATAGCAAAACAAGGTAACACCAGAGACAACCTGATGGCAAGAGGCAAGCACAGGAACTCAAGCAACAGAAATCAAGACTACATGGCAGCATCAGAGACCAATTCTCCCACCAAAGCAAACATTGAGTATCCAAACACACCAGAAAAGCAAGATCTAGATTTGAAATCACATTTGATCATGATGATAGAGGACTTTAAGAAAGATATAAAGAACTCTCTTAGAGAAATGCAAGAAAACACAAGTAAACAAGTAGAAGCCCTTAGAGAGGAAACACAAAAATCTCTGAAAGAATTACAGGAAAACACAATCAAACAGGTGAAGGAATTGAAAATGGAAATAGAAACAATAAAGAAAGCACAAATGGAGACAACCCTGGATATAGAAAAGCAAAGGAAGAGACAAGGAGCCATAGATACAAGCATCACCAACAGAATACAAGAGATAGAAGAGAGAGCTCAGGAGCAGAACATTCCATAGAAATCATCGACACAACTGTCAAAGATAATGTAAAACAGAAAAAGCTACTGGGCCATAACATACAGGAAATCCAGGACACAATGAAAAGATCAAACCTAAGGATAATAGGTATAGAAGAGAGTAAAGATTCACCACTCAAAGGACCAGTAAATATCTTCAAGAAAGTCATAGAAGAAAACATCCCTAACCTAAAGAAAGAGATGCTCATAAACATACAAGAAGCCTACAGAACTCCAAATAGATTGGACCAGAAAAGAAACACCTCCCATCACATAATAGTCAAAACACCAAATGCACAAAATAAAGAAAGAATATTAAAAGCAGTAAGGGAAAAAGGTCAAGTAACATATAAAAGCAGACCTATCAGAATCACACCAGACTTCTCACCAGAGACTATGAAAGCCAGAAGATCCTGGACAGATGTCATACAGACCCTAAGAGAACACAAATGCCAGCCCAGGTTACTGTATCCAGCAAAATTCTCAATTAACATAGATGGAGAAACCAAGATATTCCATTACAAAACCAAATTTACACAATATCTTTCTACAAATCCAGCCCTACAAAGGATAATAAATGGTAAAGCCCAACACAAGGAGTCAAGCTACACCCTGGAAAAAGCAAGAAACTAATAGTTTTGCAACAAAACAGAGAAGCCAAGCACAAAAACATAATTTCACATACAAATACGAAGATAACAGGAAGCAACAATCACTATTCCTTAATATCTCTCAACATCAATGGACTCAATTCCCCAATAAAAGGACACAGATTAACAAACTGGATATGTAATGAGGACCCAGCATTTTGCTGCGTACAGGAAAAACACCTCAGATACAAAGACAGAGGATCTACAGTTTCAATGAAATCCTCATCAAAATTCTAATCCAATTTTCATAGAATTAGACTGAACAATTTGCAAAATTCCATTGAAATAATGAAAACCCAGGATAGCTAAAACTATCCTCAACAATAAAAAGGGTTTCTGGGGAATCACTATCCCTGAACTCAAGCAGTATTACAGAGCAATAGTGATAAAAACTGTATGGTATTGGTACAGAGACAGGCAGATAGACCAGTGGAATAGAATTGAAGACCCAAAATGAACCCACAAACCTATGGTCACTTCGATTTTGACAAAGGGCCAAAACCATCCAATGGAAAAAAGATAGCATTTTCAGCAAATGGTGCTGGTTCAACTGGAGGTCAACATGTAGAAGAATGGATCGATCCATGCTTATCACCCCTGTACAAAGCTTAAGTCCAAGTGATCAAGGACATCCACATCAAACCAGATACACTCAAACTAATAGAAGAAAAACTAGGGAAGCATCTGGAACACATGGGAACTGGAGAAAATTTCCTGAACAAAACACCAATGGCTTAGGCTCTAAGATCAAGAATCGACAGATAGGATCTCATAAAACTACAAAGCTTCTGTAAGTCGAAGGACACTGTTGTTAGGACAAAATGGCAACCAACAGTTTGGGAAAAGATCTTTATCAATCCTACAACTGATAGAGGGCTTATATCCAAAATATACAAAGAACTCACGAAGTTAGACCGCAGGGAGACAAATAACCCTATTAAAAAATGGGGTTCAGAGCTAAACAAAAAATTCACAGCTGAGGAATGCCGAATGGCTGAGAAACATCTAAAGAAAAGTTCAACATCTTTATTCATAAGGGAAATGCAAATCAAAACAACCCTGAGATTCCACCTCACACCAGTCAGAATGGCTAAGATCAAAAACTCAGGTGACAGCAGATGCTGGTGAGGATATGAAGAAAGAGGAACACTCCTCCATTGTTGGTGTGATTGCAGACTGATACAACCATTCTGGAAATCAGTTCTAAAGTTCCTTAGAAAATTGGACATTGCATTACCTGAGGACCCAGCTATACCTCTCTTGGGCATATACCCAAAAGATGCTCCAGCATATAAAAAAGACACGTGCTCCACTATGTTCATAGCAGCCTTATTTATAATAGCCAGAAGCTGGAAAGAACCCAGATGCCCTTCAACGGAGGAATGGATACAGAAAATGGGGTACATCTACACAATGGAATACTACTCAACTATCAAAAACAATGACTTTATGAAATTCATAGGCAATGAATGGAACTGGAAAATATCATCCTAAATGAGGTAACCCAATCTCAGAAAAACACATATGGTATGCACTCATTGATAAGTGGATATTAGCCCAAAAGCTCGATTTACCTTAGATGCACAGAACACATAAAACTCAAGAAGGATGACCAAATGCAGATGCTTCACCCTTTTAAAAGGGGAACAAGAATACCCTTAGGATGATAGGGGAGGCAAAGTTTAGAACAGAGGCTGAAGGAACGCCAATTCAGAGCCTGCCCCACACTTGGCCCATACATATTCAGCCACCAAACTAGATAAGATGGATAAAGCAAAGATGTGCAAGCTGACAGGAACCGGATGTAGATCTCTCCTCAGAGACACAGCCAGAATATGGCAAATACATAGGCGAATGCCATCATTAAACCACTGAACTGAGAACGGGACGCCCCGTTGAAGGAGTCAGATTAAGGCCTGAAAGAGCTTGAAGGGGCTTGAGACAACATATGTACAATGCCAACCAACCAGAGCTTCCAGGTTCTAAGGCACTACCTAAAGACTATACATGGACTGACCCTGGGTTCCAACTTCATAGGTAGCAATGAATAGCCTAGTAAGGGCACCAGTGGAAGGAGAAGCCCTTGTTCCTGTCAAGGCTGCACCCCCAGTGAACAGGATTCTTTTGGGGAGGGGGAGGATGGAGAGGGGAACACGCATATAGATGGGGAGGGGGAATGGTTAGGGTGATGTTGGCCTAGAAACCGGGAAAGGGAATAATATTTGAAATGTTAATAAATACCAATTTTATAAAGATGGGGGGAAAGGGTCATTTATTCTTTTTTCTTTAATGGTGTAACTCAAAAGAGTGGAAAACTATAGAGAAATATATATGAAAGCAACTCAAAGTGTCTTTTTTTGTGTGTGTATGTGTGAAAAAGATACTTGATTAATAAAGGCAGCACCAAACAAGTGTAACTTTCCAGAAAGAGAATGTAAGCTATGCTCTTGTATTGTTGGTGTTTTAATGATCATTTAATCACATTTTCCCCTGAAGCACATCAAAGGGCTGAAGAAGAGCATGCTCCTTCATAACAGAATGCTTTTCCTCATACACATGGGGAATGAAATGCACAGAGCCATGAATTATATCCTACTGGGAAATACTGTAGTTATCACAGTTTTACCAATATCCACCAATTTAGTTTGAGCTAAACACTCTCTTTATAGGTTGCAACACATGCATCTACTGCTGAGCTGGAATAAACAGAGGCAGATAAGCTATGTTAAAGGATGACACACTAAGTGAAAGTAGCTTTGTTCAATGAACAAGAAACAGTCAAACCGCCTTGAGGGCAAGAAAATAGGGGATGGAAATTATGACGGACATGGTTCACAGTGACTGTGTCTCTTAAACCAAGGTTTTAAATGTCTAGACATATACTTGAACACTAACAAAGGGATTATTATGAAAACTGTTTTATAAATGCAGGGTAATAACTATATGCTGAACATATGCACATATTTTTCTTACCTAATATACTATTATAGATCTTAATTCTATGTTGGTTCAATATATGAAAATCAAAACTCAATTGGCTGTTGATACAAGATCAGACATGTGTTTACCTTAAACGACCTTCATACAAAACTGGCTAGGTTAAATGGTACTGTATTTGCATTAACAGACACATAACATTTCATAAAGGCATTTAAGAATTCCCTGAAATGTATCTAAGCATTGTATTCCAACATAAAGAACCATGTACTAAGACTATATTTATTCTTCATTTCATCCTACTGCATATTCAACATTTTGAAAGGATATAACTTCATATTGTATGTGAAATGGTTTAAGTACCATATTTGTAGCATTTTGAATATAATATTACTTTCACATTAATAAGTCTTTGTAAAATTTAGAATACTAGTTCTTAGTGAAAATAGAGATGTAAAATACATCTTTACTTCCCACAATGTACAACTATAAAGATATTAAATGGAATAAGCAAAATCTATCAAATGATATCCATGTAGCTTTGTCTAATTTTCTTACATGACCTGCTGAAATAGAATATTATTAAATAATCATATATATTTATTTTAATCCTGGATATGCATTCTAGGGAATCTACACATTCAAGGTAATCACGCTAACACCAATTGCACTCCATGTAAACTCTTATTTCATCAAAAAGGTTGTCTAGATTCTCTATTAAACATATTTTTGCATGCATTATATATTTCCAAAACAGGCAGGAGAAAGTAGAGAAATTAACCCCACACATAGGAAGCATTGTAAACAGTGGATGAAAAAGCCCACCAATTGGTTATCCCATGTCAAATTGTCAGCCCTGAAAACACACATACTAACACTAAACAGGTTGAGAAAGTTGTATTTGAATATATATATATATTGTGTGTGTGTGTGTGTGTGTGTGTGTGTGTGTGTGTGTGTGTGTGTGTGTGTGTGTAATAACAATTAATGAAAAAAAAAGAGCCCGTGAATTTGAAAAAGAGATCAAGGAAGGGTATATGGGAGGGTTTGGAGAGAGGAAAGGGAAGGAGAAAATGTTGGAGTTACTGTTTCAAAAATAAAAAACCAATAGTAATGGGAAATTTGTTACTAATAATAGCATATTTTAACCTTTAATTCTAAGGCTTGAGGAAAGGTATACTTGAATCTTTCTAAACCTTTAGACCGTTAAGAAATCAAAGCAAATACTATGTGTTTGTAAATAAAACTCCCTTATCTTTACGAAGTTGATAATAGATTGCTGTGTTTAAAACCCATTAAGTTTGCACTTGACAAATATATCACTGTACATGTATAAAAGATTAGGTCCATAAATGGAAATTCTTTATAACCTATCAGAGTACTTTATATAGTTTTTCTTTATATATGAATATGATCTATGATAAAATGGCATTGCTGAAAATTTGTCTTTTAATTGAAGGACTTATTTGGAATGGTATTTTGAGTATATGTTTATTGATAATGCATAAAATTAAACATGATTCTTTCAAAAATGGTTTCTTATTTTTTGTAAATAAATTTTGTGTTGGTTTTATAGTGCCAGGATGCTCTATACAAGTTATTGGAAGAGAAAAGTACTAAACAGTCTTACTCAGCTTTGAATTTTTCAATAATGATAAAACAATGAGTGGCCTGTCCATAAAATCTCACTGGTGTAACCGTGGCAGGAACATTATGGAGTAAGCAACTAATTTCTCGCTTGACTTAAAGTCCCCACTACAAACAATGAAAATCTTGCTTTTTATCCTTAAATAGTTGCCATACCTACAGCTGGCTAGCTCCTAGGTCCTAGAAGGAGATCCAATTACTATTATTTTGCTAAAGTGATGCATTAATAAATGACCTCCTAAGTTCTTATCTTTATGCCCACAGTTTATAACATTTCACAACCTTTATTAAAGAAACTTCCTTTTGTAATAGATGGAAATTAATTGAATACCTCACAACAGGTCAACTTTTAGAAAATATCAGAGTATGGAGTATTGCATTTTTTTTTAGAATATCTGTATCACTTGGCATCAAGGTTTAGAGATTATTGGTGAAGGGATGGTGGTGAAACTATTATAAGGGCCATAGGTAGTAAAAAAGTTTCGGCAAGACTGTATTGTCTAGCATGACAGGGTCTTTGTGTGTCTTTGCACACATGAAATCACTGCCACTGTGAATGTATACACAAGCATCAATTGGGGAGGGGTTGATGAAGTACCATCCCTTGCTAAGGAACTATTAGAAATGTATGGCTGCTAGGAGAGAAAGATTCAGTTTTCTTCAGGAATGTGGTCCAATGGGTTGGTCCTATACCCATGTGCAAATAAGCAGCACTAATTAGATTTATTGGACTTAACAAAAGAGAACATGAAATCGGGATGTAAAAGTGGTGGATAGGTTAAGATATTATTGGAGAAGAAGGAATAGGAAGTGCCCTTGTTCAAGGCACATTATATGTCTACAAAATAGTCAACCCCTAAAAACATTTAAAAACATGTGCATTAGTATTTATAGAAGAATTATTCATAGTAGCCCAGAATGAAAATCTATGTAATGGTCTCTCTCATATGAATGTCTGAACAAAATCTGGTATATTCATTTGATGGAGTGTTATTCGTCCATAAAAAGACTGAGTATGACCTGTATTGACTACAAGAACTGTGAGAATATTTCAGTGAGAAGATTTATAATCAAATGTTTATATATCATATAATTCTATTTATGCAAAAATGTAGAAATTGTAAAGATAATTGTTACATAAGAGTTCTGCACAATACTTATAATTCTTTAGAATGATAAAAATGTTTAAGTACTAAATAATAGTGACAGCGAACAACTATGAACATACTAACATTCCTGGGATTGTGAATTTAAAGGGAGTAAATTTATAGTTCTATAAATTATATGTCAACATAACTGTTACAGAACTATAGTTAAAAGGTGTAATTGACAGGGCACATTTGCACGCGCACATACACACACACACACACACACACACACACTATGTATATAATGTATTTTCTTGTATTTCTAGGTAGTTTGGAGTTGATACCTGAACTAGTTACTCTTTGATCAATACTCTTGCAAAGTATGAATGGAAGAGAGTACCCAGAGGGACAATAATTTTCTACATTTTATATGTAATGTCAGATACTGTTATGTAGAAGCTAAGGTGTCAAAAATCACATTATTCTGGACTTTGATGTGGTGCCAGGAGTTCACTCTAGTTTTCTACTTACCTTAGAGCATGTTTGTGGAAGGTAAAGTATACAGAACACTTAACAACTGCCTAAATTCTTGGTGTCATCTAACTGAACATTTATTAACAATTAGATGAGTATCTATTTATCACATTGTTGAGAGCAACGAGGAAGTTTTATAACTTGTAATACCTGGCCTCAAGACAAAGAGGCAGCTTTCACAGATATTGATTTTCATTAGTTGTCATGTTGCTATAACCTTTGATATGAACAATTTAGGAACCCAGAAGAAATTCAATAATATGAAATTAACATTTTCCACAGATAAAACTCATTTCAGAGAATAGCAATAATAAGAATAATAAATATAAGTGATAGCATTTATTGAACGTTTAGAGTGCCTTCTTTATTGAGTTTTCATTTTTTATTTTTTAAAAATACATCATGTCTTTCTTACTAGTACAGCATACAATTTGATACACTGGTTTATCTCAAGGCTTCTCACTTCTCTTCACATGTGCTGCTTCTAGGATTTTTGTCCCTTCACAATCTCTTTCCTTACTAGCATCTTCATTCTCTCCCTCTCTATTGGCTCTTTATTCTTTGTCTTCAAAGCACAAATCTTTCTCCTTGTGAAGACAATGCCTTACATCGAACTTTACCTACATATACTATTTAGTTTTTCATTCTCTTGCCAAACTGTGTCCATCTGGTACCACTATTGCTTCATTACCTACATATCATGTAGACTTCTAGCACCTGTCTTTTCCTATGACCCTACTTACTGTTCCATTCTCTTACATATGCACTATCAGGATTGAATCATCCATCTTGTTTTCCAAGGTCTGGCCAAGACCACTGAAAAAGAGTTACCCTTTCATATTTTTTTTCATTTTAAGCCTTTAAATACTTAATCATCTTACTTCTATTTCTATATAACATTTAGCTGCATGCTATTTTGCATAGCGGGTACCTGTACGCATGTTTCTTTCAGCTCTCCTATTTAATCACACTCCTTAAGGGTAACAACTGTGTTTTCTGCTTCATTTGTTAACGCTCTACAGTACTTAGCACCGTTAAATATAAACTTAATTGACATAACATTTAAAATCAAAGGTTTCTGTGTTTCTGAATACTAAGCTTTTCATTTTAGCTGCCTTCCAATTCCTTGAAAAGAGGACTGATGTGGTCAGGTGTAATTTCTCTGTCAACTCAACATTTTAATTTATTCTTCCTTCTCCAGGCCCAAGTAAGAAAGATGGTACCTGTGTGTGAAGATGAACAAGACAACTTCAGTAGAATAAAGAGAGACAGGCAAAGGCCAGTCAAAGGACAAAGGGAAGATAGGTGGTACTAGAAAGATAAAGAAGCAAGTACAAACGCCTAGTATTGGAAATATAGAGGCAAAGCAAATATATATATATATATATATATATATATATATATATGGTTATTTCCTATGCAATTACTAAGATAACAGTAGAATTATATATTTCTGATTTTTAAAAATATTTTTCATTTTGGAAGTTAAAATATAGTTACATCATTTCCCTTTACTCTCTCCAGACCCCTATATGTCTTGCTCTCACTCAGATCAAGATCTCTATTTTTACGATTGGTGTTACAGGAAACACACACACACACACACACCCTACTCAGTCCATATTGTGTTACATGTGTATATTATGTATTATTTCAAGTGTGACCATTGGCATCAGAGGGAATGGAATTGTTGGGAGAGCTAGGGGAACAGGAAGATTGCTCTGAAAATTCATCTCCTAGAAATAGAGATGTTACACCCATGAAGTCTCATCAACATGGCTGTCTAAAAAGGAACAAAACAAGGATGACACCAACATGCAGGGTAACATGGAAGGGGACATCTCATAGGGCCTCCATCCTTGAAAAGAGCTACAGGCCACTAAGGAATGGTAAGAGTGGGAGAAATAGTTTTTCCCAGGGAAAAGCTCCCAACTTGGTTATTCAATACTGTGAGGTTACACTTGTGTTTAATAATGAAATTGCAACATTTCATTTTGAAAGGAAATTTTCAAATAAGTTGAGTAAAACAACTTCATGAAAATGTTGGTAAATAGTTGTTATTTCTATAGAAATAATATAAGTTGAAGTACAAGTGGATAATCAGTTGAGTCAGATATACACTAGGGTGATAAATTCTACGATGACCTGATTTTTCTAAAAGCCTATAAAATTATGAGGATGGTACAGGAAGATTCCCCAGCTTTGGAAGAACTAGCCAGGGATAGTATTTATGCTATTCTATACTAGTAGCTTGGTTGAGGTAGAATATTAAAGTCAAGGGCCCACGAGACAGACTTATTTAATTATATCATCACAGAAAAGGTGCATGTTGGTTGAAAATAACATAATAGTTAAAGTGAAATGAGAATCACACATTAAACATATATGACCAAGAACATTTAGCATGAATTTTTTATACAGTAAGTTTGCCTTTTAGCATAGAGAACCCATTTTATAAATCTGCTTTAGAAGTCAGGTCTCCACTATGCTTTAGAATAGCTTTTGTTAAAACTAAAATATATTGATAAAGTGATTTAATATAGTTGAAAACAAGCTGCAGCGCTCTAGCTGGGCCCTCTGAAACTGTGTTTTTTAGAAACATCTATATACCATTATAGGTAGCATTTACTGTAATTTGACATCAATCTTTAAAAATAATAATGTTAAGCTCCCAACAATGTTTTCTTTGTTAGTGCATTACTACTATTTTATTCATGTGGCTTTCTGTGTGTGTATGAATTATTTCCAATTTTACCAGTGTCCTAGATTCTGATATCCTTTAAATAAAAGGCACTGCAACATCGGGTTTACTCAAAGAGCAGTTGAGGGTATTTTAATATCCATATGTCCTATGAACCAATACTAAAGATCCTGAACATTACAATGTGGGACTGCGTTCCACCTGAATGAACAGTGATTACCTGTGTGCAAATGGTATAACCTTTTCGTTTGGTGCCACAGAGGACTTTCTCTCCCAATTGATTATTTATTTATTTATTTATTTATTTATTTATTTATTTATTTATTTATTCATGAAAATAGTTTTTTTCTCTCATATGAGTCGTGTCAAATCCAGGTTCCCTTTCCTGTACTCCTCCCAGCTCCTTCTCACCTACACTGTTCCCCATAATCACTCCGCTTAAGTTTTCTGTTCAGAAAGGAAAACACATCCAAGAGACAACAGCCATACAAGATCAGAGAAGACACAGTAAGACAAAAAATGTCTTCCTACTGAGGTTGGAGAAGGAAATCTAACAGGAGGGAAACAGCCCCGAGAACAGACAAAGGAGTCAGAGATACACCAGCTCCCATGTTTAGGGATCTCACAGAATGACCAAGCTAACAGTCATAACATATACACAGAGAATCTGATGCAGACCCTTAAAGGATCTTTGCTTGTGGTTTCAGTCTCTGAGCCCATATGATCCCAGCTTAGTTGATTCAGTGGGCTATGTTCTCTTGGTGTCGTCCATCTCTTCTGACGCCTACAGACTTTCCTCTCCAATTCTGTGGTGTTTCCTGAGCTCTGAGGGGAGAGAGCTGATGGAGAACTCCAATTTAAACTCTTTATCCACATAATGTCTGACTGTAGGCCTCTGCACTCACTCCCATCTTCTGCTAGAGAAAGCCTCTCCGATGACTTTTAACTACTGATGGCGTCTGTAAAATAAACATCTACGAAGCCCTAAATAACTGTAGAGGTTAACCTGCTCTTCAAGGTTCACACTTACTACTAGATAAATTTCTTTACTCAGGAAAGACAAAGCAAAGAAAAATAGTCTACTCCCATTCCTTTGTTCTTCCTTTGTCCCCTTTGCCAATCTTCTCTATAAACCAAAATGAGAGGCAGTTCAAATGGTACATTTCGCACTGTTCTTAATTTTACATTTCATAGAGGTGTGTGTGTGGGGAGGGTGGATGTGTGCGTGTGCGTGCTATAATAAATGTGCTCGGCAAATGAAGATATTTGTGCTGAAATTTTAAATTTGCAAGGGGTCCATATTTGGATAGTATGCACAAAGATGCATAATTAAGATAACTATTAGTTAAACAACTGGTCTGGAGAAAGGTATTTCCCTAAACATAAAAAAAAGAAGAGGCTCGAAGTACACTGAGATAAGAATAAGAAGAAAACCGGGCCCTTAACTCAGTTCTGTCCATGGTTCTGACCATTATGCAAAGCAGGTTACTTAACCTTTCCTTGTTTTCATTTTTAACTTGTAAGGCAGAGATAACAGTAGCTGCCACAGCATAAAGCTCATATGTAGATAAAATACATTAAGGTATTTTAAGATCATAAATGCTCTCTAAGTGCAGCTTGCTATTGTTACACACATGTCAAAAAATTCTAAAGTTAGAAGGTAAAAAGAAAAAAAAAAACTAGGACTCAATTACTTTAATTTAACAGAATTGTCAGTAAGTACCTAAGTGACAAGCCTTAAAAACATACTTTTCAACCATTTTTTAACAACATATACCTTCTGCAAAAATAAGTCTGTTGTTACTTGTATTGACTAATTATTATCCCTTAACTGGAGATTCGAACTCATGGACTCATAACAGATAGTTGGAGGCAACTTTAGACATGAGGTAGTCCTAGTATACATGGATATGTTTATGAAAGCTTTAATAACTGTTAAGGAGAAAAGGAAAGAGGGGATTGACAAGGATGTACTTTCCTCTCTTATTTGATCTACAGAACTATGGCTTCTGTATCTGTATTTCCATGAGTAATTTCTGACCAATATTTATTTTGCATAAGGATTTTCCTCCTTTACTCTCTTAAGGGGCTGAAAGCAAACTCCCCATTTTTCAAATAAGAAACTGGATCCAAGAGAAGTGAAGCTATAGTTGCTATCTGGTCTTGGCTACAGAATGTTCAGGACAAGCTATAAATTGTGTCATATCAATCAATGGAGTGTTGTTTACATGGTCATATATTCAGCAGAAACTGACTAGAAAGCATCATTTTTTTCCCTTCAGTGTTGCAAAGATAGATCTTGTGGAATGAATTTCAAAGAAATGCCACTCGCCCCACCAAGGCCGGTATTTTGCAAAACTGTAAAAATCCTGTAGCTGCCTTTAGTATATTTCAGTTCCTTTTTCTTGCAACTTTTCTTTGTTCCCGGTGTTCTGACATTCAACTTGGAAGAATTCATTGTTGAACTTCTCAATAAATTTTATCCTCAGTCAGATGGCTACTAAAAATGTTAGGATTTTACATGATCCTGATGCTAGAGAAATAATAGTTAAGAAATATCCCCAACCTTTTAGTGTTCTGGGAAACTGTTTACTACACACACACACACACACACACACACACACACACACACACACACACACACACAAAAGTCATACAACAAACCCTTCTTTATAAAGCATGTGTGGTAAAGCCCCTGTCCATTGCTTCTCATAAGATTTGCCTATGAAAATTGCAGTAAGCCTGTTTTCATCTAAGATCCATGGTCTTATTGTTAACTATTCTGCATAACTATCCTTATGCTCATATGTAATTGTACCTCTTAATTTACAGCGAAGAAGTTTCTCTGTGTAGCAGATGAAGACCTTTACAGAAATCCACATATGGTCAACATCCAGAGAACAATTGACTTTTGGGTGCCTGGCACCAGTTGATGCATCCACACTACAATCCCCTCATCTAAGGCCCAGGGAACATTACAGGAAATATGCTGTGAGAGCTTTCTAGCTACAACAGGGAAGCTCTTCCTATGAATTCTCTACAAAATGACTGTTTAAACAAACCTTAACAAAATCAACACTGTTTAACAGTCTGACTTAGAGGAAATTCTCAAGGGACCCACCATTAGTTAAAGAGCTACAAGCAACTAAAAATGAAGGATGAGCCATGTGATTGGTTATCTAATACCAAGTAAAAAACCCTACAAACATACATGCAGGTACCCCAGAATGGACTCAACATGGCTTTACATTCTTATGCTTATAATTCATTTGTATGTATATGTAACAAAAATGGTTAAATAAGGGACGGCTCTAAATTTAGGAGGTGGTTGGGTTCCTGGGCATGGGTATTGTAGGAGTGGGTAGAGAAGGGGGGCAAATGATGTAGTTACATTTTAATTAATACAAAATTAAAGATTTGCCTATGAGCCTTTTGTTCACTGGAGACCAGGCTGTTCCCTTATTATTTGACTGCTGAAATGGGATACAAGGCATCTCATTTCCTGTTCATTGTTCATGAACTAATAGCTGAGATTAAAATAGCTTTTTTTTTTTAATTTGAAAGAAGCTAGTCATAGACACAAACCTTCCCTATACTGTTAACTAACTGAGCTATCCCTTGGTTGCAAAACAATTCGTACCTGTAAATCATCCCACATGTAACTTTCTCCATTTCCTGTACAAGTCGAAGGCAAAAACCTCCCTGTGGCATTAGCCTGAATACACTGAGTCATTGCTTGTGCTGTTTTTGTCTTTGAAGCTTTCATGCTGAGAAGGGCACTAGCAATTCAGATGTTTATTTTGCATTATGTTGCTACAATGACAGACAAGACATAAAATGGAGCCAAGCTCCAGTTCCCAGTTTTCTTTGTGATCTCTACTTTTCACATCCTCATTTCCCCACATTTAAATAAAGATTCCATCATCTTTAAGATTGAAAACCTATATAGTGTAGTCATTATTATATAGCGTGTAAAGCATATATTGTAGTTTTACTTATGCCTATGACATGGCTGAGATCTAACTGTAAGTATTTTATTCCTTCTTATCTCCTCTTCTCCAATTATACTAGGTTTTCCATGTTTCTAGTCAAATGGTGTTGTAGGGTTAGGACTGGCTTACAGGTTCAGAGATTCAGTCCAGTATCATCAAGGCAGGAGAATGGCAGCATCTATGCAGGCTTGGTGCAGGCAGAGCTGAGAGCTCTGTTCCTTCAGCTGAAGGCTTCTATGAGAAGACTCCCTTTCAGGCATCTAGGATGAGGGTCTTAAAGCCCACACCCACAGTCGCACATCTACTCCAACAAGGCTACACCTCCTAATAGTGCCACTCCCTGGGCCAAGCATATACGAACCATCACAAATGGTAAGGTACCAATGTAGTTAGTATCTATTCAAATACAATTCTTTCAATTGTAAGTGTGCATATTGAACAATTGCAATTTAGGTATTTGGCAGATGATCTGGTAAATTCCAGCATGTTGCTGAGAAATGCTACAAGTTCTAGCATATTTTTAGAAATTTTACCACATATAATATTGAAAATCAGATCTCTTCTTTCTTACATTTAATATACTGAGTGATAAAATCTCTCATCTCTAAATGAGAAGCAGACAAATATCATAACTGGGGAATGTATTCTACTGGAAAGTGACTTAAAAACGACTTTATTTATCTATGACCTTTTACTATGTTGTTTATTAAAAATAACAGGTGATCAATTCGAAGTACATGGAGCTTAAATGGTCAGAAAATAAACCATTATCTATTTCCGAAGAAGGAAAGTTGACCCTCAAGGTATTTTCCCACTTTTTGAAACAATAAATACTATAGTTAGGTTAAACAATGTGCTAGGGACAGTGGTATACACATTCTATTCATCATTCCACTTAGTCTTTACAAAACCATATGGGGTTCTAATCACTGTCATCCTTGTACTTAATTTAGGACTCAGTTACTTGAATTTGGAGAACCTATGCATGATACAGAGCTGTGTCTGACTAAGTCCTAGATTCATAACTTCTGTGTTGTAATTTATCTTCTTAGAGATTAAGGAAACCAATGTAAGAACAATAACCTAGTTGTTAGTTTCATATGTTAGAGCATACAAAATTAATACAAGCTTCTAGTACTGCATTCCTTTTTTTATTGGATGGTCTTATTTACATTTCAAATGTCATTCCCTTTCCTGGTTTCCTGGACATAAGTCCCTGATCCCATCCCCCTCTCCTTTTATAAGGGTGTTCCCCTCACCACCCATCCCTCCTCCTCCCCCAACATTTCCCTACACTGGGGGGTCCAGCCTTGGCAGGACCAAGGGCTTCTCCTCCCACTGGTGCCCAACAAGGCCATCCTCTGCACCTATGCAGATGGAGCCATGGGTCAGTCCATGTATAGTCTTTGGGTAGTGGTTTAGTTCCTGGGAGCTCTGGTTGATTGGCATTGTTGTTCTTATGGGGTTGCAAGACCCTTCAATCCTTTCTCTAATTCTTCCAATGGGGAGTCCCATTCTCAGTTCAATGGTTTGCTGCTAGCATTCACCTCTGTATTTGACATGCTCTAGGAATCATTTGATTGTTTAAAACTATCCTTATATTATTTCTTTTGTGTGGTTCTCTTTCATATAGATATAACATTTTAAAAAGCTATGTTTTACTTAATAAGTATAACAATTACAATAAAAACTCAGTATAACAGAGTCATGACATGCAGTTATAGTTAATGTTTCTTAAAGTTACTTGAAACTCATAACTTGGTATACATGGCATCAGATGACCTGACTTCTGAGATTTATTGTTTTATGACTAGATTAAAGTATCTTTTAACCATTATCAGTAGATGATGATTAACACCGAGACCCACAATTGGTCAAGGTACAGAGAATAAGAAATTACAGCATGTTCCACACTAAATGAAACATCTATATTACAAAGAGTCCTCAAAGATGCAGCAATGAATGCAGAATAGGGGACAGAAAGAGTATAAGAGCCAGAAGCAGTAGGCGATTACATGGAAACTGTGTCTTTTGAACAAAACAGGGCAGCTGCACATATGAACTCAACAGCAGCTGTTATAGCACACAAGACCAGTAAAAGCTCCAGCCAGGCTAAATCCCAATATGGAAGGGAAAGTAGGCATGAAATCCCATCCCTAGTTAAGCAGCTATTGGCAAATGATACCTGCTGAGAGTTAAATTTCTTTAAGAGCATAGCCCCAGCTAAGTTGACCGTGCTCTAGTGGAAGGTCACATATCCGGGAATATTTGGCAGTACTAATTGTACTTTATGGCCATTAACAATAAAAAGGATAGAAAGTTGGATGAGTAGGGAAGCAGGTAAATCTGATCAAAATGCTTTTATAAAACTCTCACCTAGTAAAAAAAGTTCCATAATAAGTTTTTGCATAGAAAGTAATGGATTTTGATATCTTTGCATATGTTTGCATGTTTGTGTGTATCATAGATCTTTACTCTAATTTATCTTTCTTCATTACACCTTCTACTCCTTGCTTTTGCTGCTATGTTTCTTCACCTTAAATAGCTTCACTTCTGTTTTTATGGTATGTGAATACATAATTATGCTTCTTTTAAAATAATATTTTGTAATTCTTTGACAATTTAATGCATTTTGATTACATTCACTTGCCTTCTGCCTCCTCCTCCCAAGCATCCTACAAACTCTCATCTTCCTATAAATATAACTTTGAATATTCTTTTTTATTTTTATCCAGTCTAATGTATGTTGCCGTATTACCTATAGGGGTGGGGCCAGACATGGATTATGTGGTTGACCTACAAGGGGTCATATATAATGATATTTTTTTAAAAGGGGGGTGCAGGGTGGAAGGAGACAGGGATGATATACTGAGGGTCAGGAATTTGAACAGAGGTGTGTAGCAATGGGGTATGGGGAACTGGGGGTAGTCAGCAGAAAGTCCCAGATACCAGGAAAGCAAGAGGCTCCCAGGATATAACAGGGATGAAATTAGCTGAAATGCCCAACAAGGGGGAGGGAGAACCTGTACAAACCATGTCAAGAGGTTAGGCAAGGCATCCTGTTGGGGGATGGGGCCACCCACTCATCTACAAAATTTTAACCCAGAATTGCTCCTGTCTAAAGGAAATACAGTGACAAAGTGTGGAGCAGAGACTGAAGGAAAGGCCATCCAGAGACTGCTCCAACTGGGGATCCATCCCATATACAGACACCAAAACCAGACTGTATAGTGGATGCCAAGAAGTGCATGCTGACAGGGGCCTGATGCAACTGTCTCCTGAGAGGCTCTGCCAGAACCTGACAAATACAGATATGGATGCTTGCTACCAAGCATTGGATTGAGCATGGGGACCCCAGTGGAGGAGTTAGGGAAAGGACTGAAGGGACTGAAGGGGTTTGCAACCCTATAGGAAGAACAACAATACCCACCAACCAGATCCCCAAAAGCTCCCAGGGGCTAAATCACCAACAAAAGAGTACACATGGAGGGACCCATGGTTCCAGCTGCATATGTAGCAGAGGATGGCCTTATCTGGCATTAATGGAAGGAGAAGCCCTAGGCCCTGTGAATGCTTGATGACCCAGGGGAATCCCAGGATGGTGAGGTGGGAGTGTGTGGGTAGGTAGGGGAACACCCTCATAGAAGCAGGAGGAAAGGGAATGGAATAGGGAATTTCCAGAGGGGAAACCAGGAAAGGGGCTAACATTTAAAATGTAAATAAATAAAATATCCAATAAGAAGAAAAGAGTAAAAATCAGTTATTAAATTGAAATATTTTCCATGTTTGTTTTATAATTCAGCAGGAATATAAAACAATTTTCATTGGTTTCATTTCAAGGAGAAGTATTTTTTGCAGCATTGTACTGAGTCAAAGCTACACAGTAAAAAAAAAATAGTTAAGAGAATAGGGTCTGGGATCAGTCAAGTAGTTTCTAGCTTTTTCACCATGAGTAAATCACTTATCCTCTCTCTGCCTCTGTTTTTCCCTTGAAAATGGGAAGCATAAGGTTGCATTCATGACATAATCCATGTAAAGTGTCTGGAACAATCTTGGACATAGAGTTACTTAATGTTTTAGCCTTTATTTTCAACCTAGTTTCTGGGGAAAATCTTGAGACATTTGAATTCAAATGCAAAGTTGAATATAATCTTATGACAACTATGTGATCATCATCTTTTGCTGTCCTGCATTTTCCATTTTCTTTAAACAGGTATTTCTGATTTTTACCATGAATGACAAGAAAGTCCCTAGGAAGATAATACCAGATGGTTACTTTTATGTCTTCAGATGTGAAAGAATCAAATAAGAAAGAAGAAAGAAGAAAGGAAAAGTAGATAAAAGACATAGAGAAGAAAAGTCTGAGCTTAGTCTGGTCCTTTCCTTGTTCACTTCTGACCCTTTCCTTCAGCCCCACCTCCTTAGAGCAGTAACAGTGAAACTTCAGGGAAAGGTCAGTCCTGGCTAGAATTAAGTATTCTGAAATGAGATGCAAATCAAAGTGCACTGTGAATTGAAAATTAGAACAAAAATCTCATCTTTTCTGAACCTTAAATATTCCCTTTTACTAAATCATGGGGCAAAACAAAGCTATCTTTCCAAAAGCAGACAAAAAAAAAAATCCCCAAAACACCACCCAAAGCAATGAAACAGATAACTAATTCATATAAGGGGGAAATAAACTGATTCTGTATTTAAAAATAATAAAGCAAAACGAAACTTATCACCTCTATAAAAGTGTTTAAGGGTAGCATTGACTTCACTTTCATTCATCTATTTGTTTAACTTTATCTAACGAAAATAGAGGATAGAGCAAGGAAAGGTGGCTCATAGCTTTAGTCCCAGTACCAGGAAGGGAGAAGAAGGTGGATCTGTAAAGTCAAGGCGAGCCTGGTCTACAGAGTTAGTTCCAGGAAGCCCTGTTTTGAAAACCAAAACCAAAACCAAAACCAAAACAGAATAGTTTTGTTCTCAATTGCTACTTTAAAAATAGACATACTAAAGTTTTACATGACCTGCATACTTTTGTACTTAAACCTATTTCAAGAGAAATCATAACACAGGTTCTAGTTATTTTTATTGGGTTATTAAGACTAAAATCATTTGATTGTAAATTAGAATTTAGGAGTGCTAGCATTGTGGTATTTATTATAAATAAGTGTCCCAGTTCACACTCAGTTTGGTTAATTTAAACAATTGAAGACTCAGAGTAATTTTCTTTCAAAAAGGAAGAATTCATGTTTCCCTAGAAAATAATTCATGTTTTCCCATTTTGTTATAAACATTCACCTTTACATGAACCAGAAACTGTCTTTACTTATTATAAACAGAAGGAATTCCTATATACCGTTGTAAAATGTTATCTATAAATAAATGCTGGGCTAGGACATAAGGGAACTTAATCAAAATTCCACATTGCTTCAGGGTAGTTATATGTGAAATGAAATTTCTATTGTATTGAATGTTTCACTCTATAAATATTTATTTATTTTCAAAATTGGCAGCGTATTTGAAAACTTTAATTGGTCTATACTCAAAATCACTGGAGACAAAGAAAATTTGCTTTCACAAGACATGGACTTATTCTTTTCACGTAGAGTAGTTCTTTCAAGTGATAATGAAATTTTATGTGAAGTGGAGCCATCCCAGATTTGGTCCTAATAACTTAATTAGGAAAAATTAATCAAGAATTCATCAATCATTTTGGTCACTGTACCTTTTTTCTCTGATTTGTCAGAAACTTTTCCTCCAATGGGAGAGTAAGTAGTATCCATAGACTCGGTCCCTGGGTTCCCATTGCTAATTCCATTCGCATAGATCTGTCCAACTGGTTGCAACTGCCACGTCAGGCCAAACAAGTGTACTGCTGTAAGAAAACAAGCGTATATTAACTCAGTCTGACTCAGTTAGAAGGCTGCTAAACCAGCTCTCCTCCTGCACCTGAAAATGTTTAGTAAGAGGTCTTTTAATTAAGCCAATGGACTATGAGTTTTATATCTATATTTATAGATATAGCTATTTTCTCAAGTAGCTGGTATTAAAACACTGAGGTGAAAGTTATCCTAAAGGTAGTTTTAGAAATTGGAGGATTAGTTAACCAATTACAGGGGGATTGCTCTCAGTTCCTTGGGGCTGTGCTCATGTCTGTTTCCATTTTTCTTAGTCATGTAACTCTAGTTATAACAGAAACTACTATAGGATAATGTGGATATGACCAAGCCCAGTTAGTCAACAGGGTCTCAAGGGAGAGAGTAAGGATTAAAGAAAAAAAGACAATTAGACAATACTATAGTATGACTCCAGCAAGTTTAATTTTTCTTAGTTTGCTTTTATATTATTCTAGGTACACACAAAGAATAGGGTCAGTTCTAGGTCAAAGAACAAACAAAGCATAAACAAAATAGTCAAGGAACAAACAAGGCAATAAAAAAGTCCCATGGTCACTGTATCTAGGGATTTAACAAGATGATCAAAATACAAGAAACACATTCCTCAGCTGTATTCATCTTCAGCCTTGACCTTGTCCTAGCCCAATGCCAAATTATTGCTTGAGCTTACATTCTTGTCCTAGCACAATGTAAATATTCTTGCCAATACCCTTGAAGTGGCGCCAAGAGATCTCCACATGGATTGTAAAGTATCAACACAGGAGAACTTCCTTATGAATCCTATTTGACAAATATTTACTGTCTGCCTAGTAAAATTAGGTGCTTTATAATTGCTACAGTATTAAAATCTAGATGTCTATTAGGGTAGGATTTGGTAGTATTACAAATATAAGATAGTCATAATGCTATGTAGAAGAATTGACATAATGTAGCTTTAATTTTCTATCCGAAGACTAAGAAATATTTCATATTATCATTATGCAGGACTATGATCACACATGTATTTTGAATGAAAACATTAAAATGTAATGAATTTTGTGCAGGGTAATGTGGCATTATTAATAAAAGCAAAACAAAACATGAATATAACAAAACTTTAAATTTTTACTTATTTGTTTCAAAAATTTAGTTTCTATTGTCCATAACAGTATCTGATAATAATATTCTAAAGTTACAATCTATATAATTGGTGTATGATTATCTGGTGGTATATTAATAGGGCAAAATTACATAGTTACTAAAATCATATTGAAGATGTCAATCAACTATCTGGGAAATATTCATGAATCATCAAATGAAAATACCAGGCTCCCCAAAACTATGAATTATATAATCTGAATTGTGTTAATGTTTGTGACTGTGTATTCATATCTAGAAAAAGAATGTGTTGGAAGTAACATATTAATGGTTTGGGAGCTTATGAGTGATTTTAATTTTCCTCTAAATGATTTCTACATTTTCTATTTTAAAACAAATGGATTAAAAATAAGTTAAATTTGGCTAGATTGATGAAGAATGACTTTACAGAGGAATTACTATTAGAGATAGATATTTATATTTATGTCGTGCTTTGAAGCATGACAGAGATGGCCTAGGATGAGGTTCCCTGAAGAAAGTACGGCTTTGTAATGTACAGAATGGGCTTGAAGTAAATAAAGTCGTTTTGGCTCATTGGAGCTTAGCTTTGGAAATAATGGATGGTAAAGCCAGAATGGTAGCTTTGAGGCTATATTTTAGAAAACTATGAGTGCCACACTTAGATATTTACATTTAATTTATTAAGAAACAGAAAAATAATTATTTTTCTAAGAAGATTATATGGTCAGTTTTCATTAGGGATTTAAATTTGATAGCAAATGGCATTATTGGATGTTTCAAGGCAAGTGAATAATATCAAAATATGTTTTGCAGAAAGATAAATATAATAATGCAAAACAATTTAGTGGGAAATGCAAAATATGTATCAAAGACACAAATTGGAGTGGATTTTCATAATGTAGGTGAAAAATAGTTTCTCAACTAAGGTGTTATTGTAAGAGTCTCAATTATTTACAGTAAGAAGTCAATAGAGGGTCATTAAAAGGAAATTGTAAATTTAGTAATGCCTGTTGTACTTGAGGCTCAGGGAACATTGTGGAAGAATGAACTAAAAGATTGTAAGGGTCAAAGGATCTGGGAGTTTGTTGTTATGGTTGTGTCTCCTAGAAATATCATGCATGCATATAGGCATACTAAGAATATATTTATGTGGGGCAGTGAAAGACACCCTTGTTCCCAGTTGAGGAGGTTTGAACCCTGGAGACCCCGAAAGAGACGGTAGGAGCTTTGCCGGACTATCAGGAAGCTAGGTAGGTCACTGGCCTGCAGCCCTCCATAAATTTGTGACCATCAGTCTTGTAAGGGCAATGGCCCAAGACCCTTTGCAAGTAAAGGATGTAACCACAGGTCAAGTAGGCTCATGACAGATCTCCGTTATAATAAGGTACCTAAAGTCCTGGAGGCTTAGCCAATGAAGCTTCCTTTCCCAGACTTTCCTCCCAGCAAAAGGTATTTAATCTTACCTCCATTTTGAGAAATGGGAATGATTTTACTCATCCATTTCCCACCATGACAATAAATGCCTTGAAACCATTAGACTGCCTCTTTTCATGGGATCCCCTGTGGGGAGCCTATAGAGCTGCCTGCCAGAAGGTCTCCCTGTGCTCCCAGCAGCACCCACCACCAAGTCCAAGCCCACCACCACCAACCAGTCAAGACAAAGACTCTCGCTGGGGTACCAGCTGGAGCTTCCCATTTTCCCCCTCAGCCCTGGGCTAGATCCAGCCCTGCAGGCCCCCATTTCCTTCTCAGCTCTTCCTTGGCACTCCAGCAGCATCTGGATGGCCAAGAGCCTGAGAACCAGACGATCCTGCCTCCTTGCAGGCCGGGAACCTCCAAGCCAGCTCCGGCTGTGTCCCACGCCTCAGACCCTCAGACTGCACTTGCCACCGGCGTAGTGTCCCATGGCTTCTCACAACCTGACACCAGACACACACAGCTGCAGCATGGGATAAGAGCAGTCAAACTTCCCGCATCCTCCCTCGCAGAGAAGCTGGAGCCCTGTGGTTGAGCGGACACGGGACTCCAGTAATCCCACATATTTGTCATTTGAATTAATGGGAAATTATTTTTAAATGGTTTTGATTTACAGCCACAATAACTGAAAAAATGGTGGATCCACTAAAATATTTAGGGGATTCTTCGCTTAGCTTATAAGTGATTATAGCTAGATCTGTATTTAATTGATAACTAGTTGAAAAGACAGTTTTAGGCAGGATGAGTGGAATGAAGTAATTCATCCCTAGAGAAATGGAGTTCCCGGGACTGGAACAACAACGACAACAACAACAACAATAATGCTTTGTACAAGATGTTCGATGTTAGAAAATAATATTAAATCTAAAATCAAATTGTAAAAATATGTATGCACAGAGTCAAGAGTAGAAGTTATGAGAGTGAATGAGGCCACTGGAGAGAATGTTAGAATAATGCCTAGGGCAGAAATTAGATATGGCCTCTTTTCTGTTTTCACAAACTCTACCAAAAGGCAAAAAGAAAAAAGTAAACCTGTCTTTAACTTCAAATTTTTCAAACCTTATTTTTAATGATGGTACTTAAACACTTTAACCTCCTTTGTAGCTCACCATGCACCAGATGTAGTGGAAAGGAAAGGATACGGGGAAGTGGACCTGCTTAGAAAGGGTCTTTGCAGCATCTCCTATCTGTGTGGTTTGGAAATGTGCAGTTCAATTTACAGGTTAGCAGTAGTAGCTCGATCCACTCCCAAACACTTCAAGGATACATCAGCAGTTTAGTTCTGTAGAGTCAGATAGCAAACAGGAATCGGCAGTGGTGGGACTACCTAGCAGAGACAGCCAAGCCTCAGCCTTGGCTTGAGTCAGCAGGAGGGACCCAGAGGAACACCAGAAGTTCTCAGCTGTGACTCTCAGGGGGAGCGAAGATCAGGGAAGATGAGAGACCCACAAACACTGCACAGCTAGCTGTACCAGCAAACCTAGGTCTCTGTCATTCCACGGAGTCCTATTTATACCCTACAAACATCATGTGTCCTCCATGAGCCTTGTTTCAGCATGGTTCTTGCCTCGGCATGTGCATCCAATCAGCTCGAGTCCTCGGAAGCTGCAAGAAATTGCAGAACACCACCAAAAGGTTCTTGGTGTGTTTCTCTCTGTGTAGCTCAACTAAGCAATGTAGGGAGGGCAAATACATGAAGGTTGTTTGCAAAGAATCCTTCTTCGAGTCCTTTCACATGCTTGCCTTAGTAGAACATGCTTGTGTCTGCTACAGCAAAACATTCCATCAAGCAATTGTCTGACTCTTTCACACCTGTGTCAACTTTCATGCATTTGCCCCAGCAAAACACCATCCAGCTGATGTTCCCAACAGTCTTTATGTTTCCACTTCACCTGTTCATAAACCATCTCACGTTTTTCTTCGTGTTATTAGGGAAACTTTGAGAATTTAATTTGTACTTCTATCACTCATATATATCACGTGAGTGGGTGACTAAAACTGAGACACTAGCCAGAGAGTCCATTTAAAAATCATTCATCTACTTTAAGTTGAAGCTAAAAAGATTTCTAACATGTTATTTCTAAGTTATCTTTAAAACTTTGAAGCATTTAATTGGTTTTTCCCTTTTCTTTGAATCAAAGCCAGAGCTGCTTGATAATTTTTCTTTCAATTAATGGAGACAATTGACACTAAAGGATAATGGTTTTGAGGAATATATGTCCTATTGATTAAGCTATATTATTTGCCATTGCTGAGGTTTCTTGGCCAAAGGACATGAAATTTGGTTACTATTATTGTCTAAATTCAAGGTATTTAGATGTTTATCACTATGTTAGAAAGTTTGATATATTCTGGTTCCCAAAATAATTTTTAAGTTATTGATATTACAAATCATATTGAAATGCATTTCATTTCCTTGGTTCAATTATTTTTGTGAAATTAGATTGACCATTTATAACAGAAGGCATAATGAGTGTCATTTTGAAGACCAAAAGAGCTATTTTATATACTTTATTTAAGTTCAACCAGTTTCCTGAGGGCATGAGAAAATGAGAAAAAATATGTGTGGAAAGACTGTCATTTTAAAATATGTTAGAGGAGGATTTATTTTTTACTGTCAGAATACATAGGCTGCTTCAAACCAATCAAGGCTGATACAGAGGTAAGGACACATTAGTAGAACATTCTGTAGCAGCAATGAAACTTTATAATTTTTTAAGTATATTATATGTTGCCTAGGGAGCAAGCTGTTTAGAATATATATTTGTGTGAGTATAGAATGAAAGTTAATTACTTGTTACAGATCAAGGGTACCAAGGCAAGGTGACTGACCTTCTCCTCTTCCAAATTGAATTTCCATATGGTGAATTTTGAAAGAAATACAAACAGTGCATTTATATGCAGAAAGACTGTGACCACTAAAGAACTCCAGAATTATATTAGAAACAATCATAGTTTACCTATACAAAGGCAATCAATAAAAGTATGCTAATTTGTGATTTTTGTCAATATAGCCCTAGATGTTTTGGCAGTAGTTTATTGGCATGTAGGGATTATCTTTTGATTTGGGAACATTTTCAAAATATGTGCCAAGCACACTGAAAATGTTGGAGATGCAGGCATAAAATAGAAGAAACTGGAAATTATTATATTATGTAACTTATATTGAGAAATACAAAACATTTTTTATATATATATATATATATATATATATATATATATATATATATATAATCCATCAGGCCTTAGTGTATGTGTGCATGTGGACACACACACACACACACACACACACACACACACAGCTAAAATGGATAGTAGACATAAACAATCCATATAGCCCTATTAACATGTATTGGCTGACATCTTTGGAAGAAGATGATTAAAAAGAAGATGAATCAAATCCTTTTGACTGTCTTAAACCCAAGTATGGTCATCTGAATCAACTATATAGAATTAAGGCAAGAACTAGACAGCAATTTTAAGTTATATTCATTTGTTAATTAAATAACTATTTTGTGCAAGGAACTTTTTTATTTTACTGTTCAGAGTTATCCAGAAAATGGTGATGGATTAAGATACACCAAGGAAATATGTAGTATAATATAAATGATGAAGTAAAATTTTTATGGAAAAAGAGAAGCACAAAATGAGATAGTTTTAGGAAGTTATAGGTTCTAAGAGGGAAAATATAGGTGTTGTTGGTATCAGGAACCAATCAGTGTTTTGGTCAGTTGCAGATCGCCTCCAAACCCAGCGGTGACGTCATCCATAGGCGACAGGAAACCGCGCATCTGTTACCCTGGCAATTGACAATTGTCTTACATTCCCAGCATCCATTTGGTTTACCTCCCGCCTTTACCTGCGAGTCACAGCCCAAATAAAAGGCAGACCCTTCCTGACCTTCGCCTCTTCTCTCTATTAATCCCCTTTTGTCTCCATTGCCACCTCCCCCAACAATAAACTTCTCACGTGGAACTGCATTGGCCTGGTGTGGTCTATTCAGACATGAGGCGCAATTCTATCACAACAGGTATAGGTGCCGATAGTTAATATTGTCAATATTACAAAATCTAGAATCACCTAAGAGACAAGCCTCAGATAATTACTGTGAGGAATTACCTTCTAAAATTAGCCTCTGGGTATACTTGAAGGGATTATCTAGATTAAGTTAATTGAGACCAGAAGACCTAGTTTAACTGTGGCTGACATCATTATAAGGGCTCGAGTCCTGCTCTGAATTTAAACAAAGAATGAAAGCTGAGAACCTAATCATCTCCCTTTGCTTCCATACTGCAGATCTAATGTGATTCCCACTTCTCTTACTATCCTTTCACTGTCTTGATGAAATATATCATCTAACAGAGCCAACGTTTTCTGCCATATGTTGTTTTTGCCAGTTGGTTTATCATAGCAACAGGGAAAGCAACTAATACAGGGCTGTCAAAAAGGGGCTCTTAGGGATGGTGGCATTTGACAATACAGAGTGGGTGATGCAGAGGCATCATGAATATCTAGAGCAGAGTTGCTCAAGCTGTGTGTCATGACCCCTTTGGGATGGCATATCAGATATTTACATTATAATTCATAACAGTAGCAAAATTACAGTTCTGAAGTAGCAACAAAAATAATTTTATGATTAGGGTTTACCGCAACATGAGAAACTGTATTAAAGGATCACAGCATTAGGAAGGTTGAGAACCATTATCTATAACAAACCCTTTCAGATAGAGAGAGTAGAGATACAAAAGTCTCTGAAGGATTACATGGAATCTGTGAGGAGCATTAAATTGCTCAATGTGAGGCCAGTCAGGAAAAGTAGTAGAAAAAGTCATGCCCGTAATCACTAGTCCCATAATCCTGTTATCTCAGCGGTCTAACCTACTTCTCAGCTGGTCATCAATAAAGAAATAAACAGAAACTGATAAAGTTAAATTTTCACAAGTAGTGCTCTAAATGAGTTAAAGTAGACATAAATATAGTACTTGATTCAAAGCAAGATTAAAGTTGTCGCTCTTAATGATGTATACACAAATGTACATACTTAGAAAGGAGGCAGACTCTATCCAGCTCTCCGTGGGTTACTACTTACTTTGTATTTTACTGAAATCCACTGACTAGATAGAACATGTATGCCAATTCAGATCATCCTAGAGTAATGTCTTCTCAACAGATTAAGAATGACAGTTCCTAATGGTCCTTTAACCAATGTTCCCTGCTGCTCAGCACCATACAATTTGTAATTATTAGACCTCTTTTATCCAATTGTAAAGAGCTATGCCCTGAAATCACAAGCTCATTACAAAGTTAAGTTTACAACTGGAATAGCATGCTGTTTCCTGTTGCCAAACACAGTCCATAGCCAAACACAGACCTAAGCTATTCAGCTTGCATATCTTATATCTAAATTGAAAAGCAGAAATCTTTCTTACATATTTCATAGACAAGTTACTCACATACCTTTGCAATGTCTGTTAGGACTTTTTGTTTCCCTTTAATGAGCCTGTTGGTATCTAGCACCATAACTTATAATGCTCCTTCATTCTACCCCCTTCAACATACACACCACTACAGTATTCAGACCATAGAAATGTTTTAGAAATAAATGTGGGAAATGCAAGCTGGATAAGTTAGGTCTGTGTTTTCCAATAGCCACTTGATGCATGCATTTACTGAGCACTTATAATTTGCCCAGTCAGGGTCAAAGGCAATATGAAAGAGGGACTATATAATACCACAATTATAATTGTGTATCAATTACATATTGAAAGGCTATTTTGATATAATTTTATTGACATTTATTTTACCCACTTATTTTTTGTGTTTTAAATAAGTCCCTCATAGAATCTTAAATCACATATGCTGTTCACATTATTTTTCTATTGAACAATGATAACTTCTACTACCTAGAATAGTTCATAAAGATATGTTTTCTTTTGAACTATAGCACTGAGTCTACCAAAGTATTGTGAAAATATCTGCTGACATATTTGCTTCAATGGTCAGGAATCTTGTTATCATTTTTCTGTCCCTTTTTAAACTCAGCACTCAGCTGTTACCCTGTATTCCATTATCCACTACTTATGAAATAATGACTGGAATGACAATATATGTAGAAGAGGGAAGGAGCGGGGTGAATATTATAGGGTCACCAGGCACAACTGGGAAACCTAAACTTCCTCAAATCTCAAGGCTCAAGAACCATCATGGAAGATGGGGCAGGAAGCCTGTAAGAGTCGAGGTCAGTGTGGCCAAGAATGAAAGTATATCTTCTGAACACGGCAGGACTGATGTACTTTGGAGCCTGTGACACCTCTGCTTGTCCACACATTCATAAGATCAAGCCAGGTAAGATTCTAACATAAAATAAGGAGCAGCTTATAAGTTCGCCTGGGATGGATGGATGGATGGATGGATGGATGGATGGATGGATGGATAGATAGATACATAGATAGATAGATAGATACATAGATACATAGATACATAGATAGATACATAGATACATAGATACATAGATACATAGATACATAGATAGATAATTCTAGATATGCCATGCTCAGTTTCTCTCTCTTTTTAAAGATTTATTTATTTTCTATACATGAGTACACTTGCTGTCTTCAGACACACCAGAAGAGGACATCAGATCCCATTACAGATGGTTTTGAGCTACCACGTGATTGCTGGGAATTGAACTCAGGGCCTATGGTAGAGCAGTCAGTGTTCTTAACCACTGAGCCATCTCTCCAGCCCCATACTCAGTCTCTTTAGTTTTACTTGCATTATAATATTTCAGTGCTAACTGGTTAGTGTTGAATAACCTATTAGCGGGTTCATACTTGGAGAAAGCTATTTCTCTGACTCCTAGAATTTCCTAGTTGCCTGTAGTTCTTTTTCTAGGGTTTCGAAGCTTTTCCCTATTGATGTTTGCATGTCTGTTAGTGTCGTCTGTTTCTATTGTCTCGTTTAGACAAGCCCTGTTATTGAAGAATCATAGGTGAAGTTTCCCTGTTATTTCCAGGACAGAAAATCTTGTGACAGATCTCATAGTACACTGGTTCTTACTATCTTTCTACCCACTTTTCTGTGAAGTTCTCTGAGCTTTAGGTGTAAGACCTGTGTTGAGGTGTATTAACCAGGGCTAGGAACTCCACAATAAATTGTTATCTGCGGTTTAAACAACTGTACTTTTCTGTGAAGTTTTCTTTCTTTTGCAAAGAGATGTTTCTCTGCCTAGGATTTAGAGTTACACTTAATTGTGGGTATAAGGTGCATTTAGAATGCACCTAAAAATTCTGCTGTTTTTGTAAATTGGTGGTAGTATGTTCTTAATAGGCTAAGTAAGGGGCTGGAGAGCTGGCTTAGTGGTTAAGAACACTGACTGGACTTTCAGAGGTCCAGAGTTCAACTCCCAGCAACCACATGGTGGGTCAAAACCGTCTGTAATGGGATCCTCACTAGTCCCACGTAGTTGACTGGGGTTCCAGTACAAGGCATGGTTTTCCCCACGTTGAGCAAGCTATAAGACAATATATGCATGCCATTTTTGTATCCCTATCAATATATTGCTATATAGGTCATTTTTGTGGTTCATAGGCACAACAGCTAGATGTGACTATTGGTTTCTCCTCTCCCTTGGAATTTTGTATGGTACCTTCTGGTACTATTAAATCTAGTCCTCAGGATGGAGACTTTCAGGTCAGATACTGTGTCTCAAGTGCATGATGTCTTCAGCATCAGGGACATATATTTAGCCTCTGGGAGTTACCCCCCAGATAAGAGCATAGCCTATATTGTTTTGAGAGTCTCTTGGACTCTCTTATCCAATAACTCAAAAGAGGATTTCTCATTGCCCTTTGGTTAGTTTGGCAAAGAGTTTATCTTGTTGATTTTCTTGAAGAACCAGCTCTTGGTTTTGTTGAGTCTTTGTACCTGTCTCCTTGTTTCTGATTGGTTGATTTCAGCCCTGTTTCCTAAAGTCTGCTCCTCTTGAGTGTGTTTGGTTCTTTCTGTTCTAGGGCTTTCAGGTGTGCTGTTAAGGTGCTTGTTTGGGATCTCTCCAATTTCTTAATGAAGGCACTCTGTGCCATGAATTTTCCTCTTAACTCTGCTTTCATATAGTCCTATAAGTTCGGGTATATTGTGCGTTCATTTTTCATTGGATTCTATAAAGTCTTTGATTTCTTTATTTATTCAATGACCAAGTTATTTTTGAGTAGAAAGGTGTTTAGTTTCCCTGAGTATCTGGGTTTTCTGTTGTTTTTGTTGTTATTGAAATCAAGCCTTAGTATGGGGTGATCTGATAGAAGGCTCGGGATTATTTCTATCTTCTTATATCTGTTGAGTCTTGTTTTGTGTCTGATCATATGGTCAGTTTTGGAGAAGGTACCATGCATTGCTGAGAAGAAGGTATATTCGTTTGTTTTAGGATGAAATGTTCTATAGATACCTTTTAAATCCATTTGGTTCATAACTTCTGTTAGTTTCACTGTGTCTCTTTTTAGTTTCTCTTTCCATGATCTGTCCATCGGTGAGAGTGGGGTGCTGAAGTCTCCCACTATTAATGTGTGAGGTGCAATGGGTGTTTTGAGCTTTAGTAAGGTTTCTTTTACAAATGTGGGTGCCCTTGGATTTGGGGCATATATGTTCAGAATTGAGATTTCCTCTTGGTGGATTTTTCCTTTGACGAATATGAAGCGACCTTCCCATCTTGTTTGGTAACACTTGGTTGAAAGTGTATTTTATTGGATATTAGAATGGCTACTCCAGCTTGTTTCATAGGACTATTTGCTTTGAAAACTTTCTTCTAGTCGTTTAGTCTGACAGGGAGGGGCTGGGGGCAACAGTTGGATTGTAAATACATAAATTGTTTTTGAAAAAGGGATTTCTCATTTCTAGTTCTGGAGCTTTTAGTTTATGGCTCTTGGAGTGAGCATTGTCCGCACAAATGGCATAACTTCATATAAACTCTACATATACATGTGTATCAGACATTTATATGTATTATGTGCAAGTCCATGCTGACTTTTTAAAGACATAAAAATTAGAACCAACAGAGCTCTTTGTGTGAAAGAGTGATGTGCTCATATTTTAGAATCCTTTGCAAGCCCAATTTAAGTATCACTATATATAATTATATAGTATATATTAATTACATATTTTATTATATATGACACGCACTATATGTATAATATGCACATTGCTTCTTGACACACAATTTTGTGGGGGTTTGTGATATATATGTGTATGTGTGTGGTAAGTGCATGTATGTATGCATGCACATGTATGTACATGAATATACTCTCCAATGTCCACAAATATAGCAGCCAGAGTGTAGACATCAGGTATCGTGTTCTATCTGTCTCTGCCTTATTCCCAAGAGGCAGATTCTCTTGCAGAATCTCGAGTTTGCTAGCTTTTGCCTAGGCTGGCTGGCTAATAAGCTTCAGCAATAGTCCTGTTTTCGTCTTCCAATATCCTGAACTAGTGTTATAGGCACATATGGCAGAGCTAAGCTTTTAATGTGGAAACTTGGAATCCAATCTAAGGAACTTTTACTTGTTCAACAAGTACTATTACCTTTAGATACATCTCCTCAGTCAAATCTTATGCTTTTATTTTAGTTAAAAATAAATGCAAAGTTCTTGCAAAAAGAAATGTCAAGTCATTAAAAGAATTTATACTATGAATCTTAGATGGGAAGAAACCAAAAAGACAAGACAATTCAATGCAATATGGGATCTTAGATAAGACTTTGAAACAGGAAGAAGGAAAAACTGGAGATAACTCCATTAAACTCCAAACTCAGCTAATAGCATCACAGCTAATAGCATAATACCATTGTTAATTTTCCAGTGTAGCAATTTATTATGCTTATGCAAATTTCTAACATTAGAAGAATCTCAGTTACATATACAAGAATTTTGTACATTTTTGCCTTTTCCATGAGCCTGTAATTATTGGGAGAGGGAACAAGAAAGACAGAGTGTGAGAGAAAAGAAAGAAGGGAGGCAGGAAGGAAGGGAGGGAGGGGGAGGGGAGAAAGATGGACAGAGACAGAGAGACAAATAGAGAAATGCAGTGATGTAGCCAGAAACCCAGAAGGACACAGAAAGGGAAGGACTCGCACAGAATAAACAATGTGCTAGTGCCAATTTTCCTCGTTTATAAAAACACATTTTGTACATTCTTTCCCAGTTCTGCCTTCAGTGACTTCATGGTAGTGGTTAAATTCAGCCCATGGTAGATGTCACTGTATCTTAGAAATAAACAAATCTTTACTCAAGGATCTAGGTATCAAATATGTATGAACAAACCACAGAATGACCTTTATGTGCTGACATGGCAGGATTTATATGGCAAATGTTGCAGAAAAATGCATATCCTGTGATTCTGTTTAAAAAGAAAACATGTATCTCTACAGAAGCAAATGCACAGAAACATATTAAAACAAGAAATACTCAACTATGGTTCTTTAGAATGGGAGCTGGACAAACCCAAAGAATGCTTTAATATTTTGAACTATTGTTGCAATCTCTTTGCAATGATGTGTATTCATATACTTTTATTGGATATTTTTTATTTTCATTTCAAATGTTATTCCCTTATGGCCCAGTTTCCTGGCCATAAGCCTCCTATCCCCTCCCGCTCCCCTTCTTATATAAGGGTTTTTCCACATATTATTTAAGTAAAAATAACTTAAGTGATAAATAATACCTTAATGAAGTTGAATGGATACAGGCATTGTTTTATTTGATCCCTTTTTTAGTTTTTTTTTGTGTGTGTCTAAAACACACACACACACACACAATGTTTCAAGCATTTTAAAAGTATTTGATTTTTAAAAAATAGTAAATTGATTTTAAAATTTTCATGTATGCACCGAATTTATATATTTTTCACATTCCTCTTCTTTCTCCAAATTCTCTCGTATTCCTTCATATGTCCTTCCAAATTTATGAACTATATTCTTTAATTATTATTGCCATCCACACAAATATGTGAATAAAATATAAACAGAACTTGGCCCATGGATCCTCTCATCCTCTTTTAACCCGTCTCCATCCTTTACTGTCAGTTGCTGATACCTAGAAATACTTTGTACCAGGGACTTGCAGTGCCCAAACCTGGTTGGGACTCAGGTTAATGTCTTACTCAACCATCATCAAAGAAGCTTATTCTTGCAGTAGATGGGAACTCGCACAGAGATCAACAAATGGACAATGTGCAGAGAGTGAGAGACCTTGGAACACTAAGTCCTTTGGGGGATGTGTTCGTTACACCCATATCAGGGATCAAGAATCTATTCAGAAGAGGTGACGGATGACTACAGAGAAAGAATGTCCTTCAGACGCAAGAGTACTGAGGCATATATAAATTCAGAGACTGTGGCAGCATGCATGTGACCTGTTCAGGTTCAAATCAGACTGGGCTTTAGAAATGAGATTCTGAAGTGGACTTGGATCCTAACTGTAATGAAGGAGCTATCACCAACAGACACACACTAGCATAGAAATATTAGTTTTCTTCAATGGAGTCTCACTGGATATATTAATGCATTAGGGCAAGGTCCATACCTAGCAGTAGATGAACAACACAGAATGAACTCTGTGGCTGGCATTTAGTATTTCTTACACAATTTGTCTCAAATTGCTTTCCTCAAACATTTTTATTGGCCTTTTGCTTGTATACTTTGGCCTCTCTCTCTCTCTCTCTCTCTCTCTCTCTCTCTCTCTCTCTCTCTCTCTCTCTGTCTATGAGAGAGTCTTGTATGAGTTTATGAGTATTTCTGTTTTTTTCTTTATTTGTTTTTTGTTTTTTAGTTCATTTGGCTTTTTTGCTGCCTGTTTTTTAAAGAAATAAATAAAATGCAAAAAGTATATTGCTATAAAAATAAATATATTTCAAAATTGTCATTAAGCAAAAATACAGTTTCGTGGTCTTATTCAGTGTTGCTCTTATGTGTATATTTTAGGGCTGATTGCTTGGTTTTAGATAACCAATTCAACTCTGGGGAGTATCAATTACCTATTACCTCTCCCTTTCAGAAGTTTTTAATAGCATATATATATATATGTGTGTGTGTGTGTGTGTGTGTGTGTGCAGTTGTGGGGACCCATATTTCCCCATCCACATTTGTCTATCAACTGGCGAACAAACAACAGGGTACCCAACTTCAATTAATGTATTCACAACACAACATTCAGGGAATGTTTTAGAGGAGGGAGTTTAAAGATTGTGAGAGTCAGAGGACTGAGGAAGTCTGCAGCAAGATTATTTTCTGTATATGACAGGAAAGCTGCCTCCATAAACTTCAATAATAGGGTTGGCTAAGCAATATCTCAACAATAAGTAATTATTTTATTTGCTAAAGTTAGGTGAATGTATGTGTGTCTGTCTGCCTGTGTATCTGTGCCTGTGAGTGCAGGTGCCCAAGCAGAACAGAAGTGGATGGCAGACTTCTGGACCCGGAGTTACAGGTGATTGTGAACCACTTGACAAGGATGCTGGTGATGGACCTCAAGCCTTCTAAGGGGGCATTATCAGCATATACAGCTACCAGTTGTAAGATCTTTGGGGATATCATTTTTAATTTTCCTAAATAATTATGCTCAGACTATTTGAAGTCTGTCTCATCAATAAAGTCTGATCATTTTGGTTGATGTCACAGAATAAAAGTATGTGACACATTCTCGGCTTCAATTATTTTCCAGTTTTGTCAGCACTTTCTGCCCGTCACCAGTTCCCTTTCTTGTCTTGCTTCACATTCCTTTGGGCTACGGAATCCCCCAGATTTGTACATTACTTCCAAAGCTTGTCAAAGCTACAGCTCAACTTACATATTGGACAGTTCCTATCCTGAAAAATCCACCACATACATCACCCAGATGGTGGCCCCTGATGACTGCAGGCTTTTAAATTAACTTGTATGGCAAACAATCTCTTCAGACTATTGCTTTTGTGGACATTTTTGACACTAACCACTTCTGCAATCGGGAATACTGTCGCAAATGTAAACAATACTTGAGTTAAACAGACTGATTGCAAAGATTGCAGAAAGCAGGTTATCTTTCTGTCTTAAAACAAATCCCATTTTTATTATGTTAAACATCAAATTGGTGTGTGAGTGAACTACCGTCTTTGATAAATGACCTTTCCATCTCAGTTCTATTCTGGTAATAACAAGATTATATGTAGGATTGAAAACTATTAGTTTTCAGTGAAGCATTTTCAGGAACTAAATAAAAGACTTAATGTATGTTTATTTATGCCAGTCTTATTTTGCCTCAGCAATTTCATTCAAGTTCTTCTTTTCCTACAGTTATACATCTATTACTTTTTACTGAGAATATTATCTGTGCCTTTCTACATAATGAAAATAAATAAAATCTACTTAACTGACCATTTTCAAAGAAATTTCAGTGTACTCAACATGGCTTTGAGATCCCATATTTTGGCAACCATAAACATCTGCTGTGCCAGATATGGGTAGTAATTATTTTGGAAGAAAGGGAATTAACATTTTTAAGAGAGAAAGGAAAATCATTTTAGCTTGAAGCAGTATACACTATTTTTAATGGAATAATACCATTAAGTGCCAGTTAATTCTGAGACAGTGAAACAGAGACAATGAGGACACCTTTCTTGTCGTCCCATGTGTTTTGAATTCTCCTCTTTCCTCTCCTAAGTGAAATGAATTATTCTTTGTTACAGTGTGGTTGCATTTATTCCTGCTTAGTATCGTCCTCATTGTATCCAATACTCAGGCTAGAAAAGATTCTATCTAAGTAATAAATCATTTTAATATCTCAGTTCTATGTTATATTATCTTAAAGCTTTCATTTAGTATGTATTTTATATTTTCCCATCCAAAGCTGCAGCAATATTTATAAATAACATGTCTATTTGGGTACCTTATCGCAGGTTTAATATATGATCTCCATTTGCAGTTGCATAGCAGGCCCATCTGTGTAGCCCTTATCAGACAGACACAGTTATTTAATGCTTTCATCTCAAGTCACAGCACTAATAAGTGTTCTCTAGAACTCAAATTTTAGTTTTTGTCTGCTATTATTTGCTTTGTGAATTTGGAAGGAATAGTACCATAATGATAGACAATTTTTAATTTCCCGAATTATGAAGCAAAAATATCAACTTAATCAGGAACCAGCACTTTTGATTGCATAAATTTTCCATTCATTTTTCATTTTAATTTATCTTAGCTCAATGAAGTTTTCCTTTACTATAACTCAAACTGTTGTTTATGATATTATTGATGATGAAAGTCTTTTAGATTCCCAATGTCCTTTCCTCTCCCCCTCCCCACATCAGGTTTGAGTACCTATGGGAAATAATATTCACGTTCTTCCAGAAATATCTAAGCTAAAATTTCATCTATGGAGATCACAAAACAGACAGACGAATGCAGTTCTCTCTCCTTCTTATGGATTTGTCCTATATATTTTTGTTTTTAAAAGTAAAGATCTCTTCATTGATTTATGTTCCCAATCTTTTTGGTAGTAGTCGATGCTTTGAATGCTTTTCTGATTAAGCAACTTGTTCCGTGTCAGTCTACATTTTGCTTTTTAATAACGTGTTTCACTGTTTAGAGATCTGATTGCCATTAACTCGAAGTGGATTCTTCTCCTTCCGCCATCTAAGTACTAGGACAGTAGTGCATGTTATCAAACCAAGCTTTATTTTTTCATTTTAATCTGGAGGGACTGGAGTTTGGAGAGAACTTCAGCTGTAATCTGTACATGGCTTTATAACTATAAAGCAAGCCTCTACCTAACTCTTTAATTCCAAGTGAAGACATTCTTCCATCTCCTCTTACCATCATTATTTAAAACTACTCCTTTTCTTTTCTATGTCATTATGATTACTGGGGTTTGGAAGTTGTCAATTTTCGATTCTCTTGGTAAAAAAATTATCATAAATTAGAGAAACTAAGATTTTTAAAGCTGTCAAGGGTGGATAACTGGGGATGGGTTTTGAGGCTTCAAAAGACTAAGACCATTTTGAGTTAGCCTTCTTTGGCTCTTTGTGGATAGAGATGTGAGTTCTCAAATGCTGTTCCAGCCACCTGCTACCATGCCTTTGCACCATAGCTTCTAATCCTTAAAGTCCAATTAAACTCTCTTCTAAGTTGCCTAAGTCAGAGTATTTTAATACAACAATTATATAGAAAAGTAGCAAAGATGCCAGGTAGCACAGGCTGGCCGTGGTCTCTATTGTGTGTTCTAACCTTGCCTCAGACATGAGATTGCCTTGCCACAGAATCACCAGCACTAGTATCATAGGTGTACCACATGTCTGCATGAGAGGCTGTTCACAGAAGGAACCAGATGAAAAGGTTATAAGAAATCTCACTACTAATGTTTTAAATTTTCTGTAAATATAAATGTAATCTAAAAGTAACCACTTATTTTGGAAAGGAAATACTGTGGGAAAACAAGTCTGTTCATTTTATCGAAGATGACTCTACAACTTAGATACTAATACACATTAGTTTTCTATCATAGTCTTAATTTACCAAGCCACAGTGCTTTTATCTTATTCCATGCAAAAGGAATCCACACTTGTATTAATGGCATTTAGTCTAGAAGTAATTTAGTTTAAATATTAGGCTAATGAGGTCTATGCTATAGGTTAACTTTTGTGACAACCAGCTGCTTTTGCAAGAAGAGATAAATCTCTGATCTTTGCCTCAGACTGATTATTCAAAGCAAGTTTGGTCAACATATCTCTTGTATGTGACATACTTGAAAGACTAAAAAAGTCTTCTAAGCAAACACATTCCTATCAGTAAAATAATAAACTTGTATAAAGACACTGATAATTATACTGCATTACTAGGCCATATAAACTAAACTCCTGTGTGTAACACACACACACACACACACACACAGATACACACACACAGACACACACACACACATGAGTGAGCACATAAACACACCCACAAATGCACACACACGCACATATATGTGTGTGTGTGTGCGTGTGTGTGTGCGTGTGTGTGTATGCATATATTCAATTGGATTCATAGTTTCTTGTTCTTTTTATATAAACCTTGACATTTCTATTAAAACTATTGTCCAAAGGCTTGGTACATTAAAAAAAGATATAAACATAGGTTGGTGGTGATAAGTTTTCTAATGTTCACATAATATGTGAAAATAAATATGAAATTATTCTTAATGCTTCTTGAAGCAATTTTCATGGTATTAGTACATAATGGGAAATGAATATGTCAGTATCTTGATTTCATTGTTTTCTGACTTAAAACTAGAGTTTTCATTATATTTTATACAATAGTAAAATAAGCAGCATATGTTAAATATATAGCAGCTATAAATCTCTGTATAAATCAATAAATAGCTGGTAAAACCATAAATAGAAATAGACAAAGAATATCAAGAGGTAATTCAAGAAAGGTGGAAAAGTACTTTAATAGTGGCAATTTAAAGTGTTCAACCACAGTGGTAATTTAATAATATAACCAAGGGGAGTGATTTTAGTTAAATGGTGAAGTAGCAGCAGAAACATTAATTTGAATAAGTATTCATGTTCAAAAATCCCTTTCCATGAACTAATGAATTTAAGTGAAAGATTAAAACACTCGAGAGGTACATAGAGCTTTCTTTCAAAAAGATCCATCAAAGAGTATGGAGAGTTTCATATTCTCTACACCCTTTCTTTAAGCCATTGCAATTCATTGTAGAGAGAGCAATTCTCCGTGTTTGAAGAAAAAGAAGGATGTGAGTCCATTCACACTGGACTCCAGTACAAGATGCACTCCAGAAAGTCCTATTTCTAGGCTAGTCACAATAGATCAAGGCTGTTGGCACTCTACTGTGCTAAATAAATACTTGTGGTCTTGAGGGTGATGTTAAATATCCCAGGCATCAATTCAATCTTTCTTGTGGTTCTAGCTTAAGGTCAGCACCCACAAACAGGTCACAGACCTATTTCATTAGCATTAGACTCCCAAACACTCATCATCCATTCTGACTGTTACTGAAACAGGCTCAAGTTCTGTATGTGCATCTTGTGGGCCCTTAGCACACAGGACCTCAAGTTCCCAGTTTTCCTTATGTCTCAAAATTCCATTCCAGCCCAGTGCCATCTATAGGATCTGGCTTCAAGTCAGTCTCCCTGAGAATCAAGTACCAAGAGCAACTCATCAAACATTCCTGGAATAAGCTTACCCACAGAACCTCCAAAACCATCCATGTATAATCTTTGGAAAAGCAAAATAATGAAGAGGTAAGGATAGTCTGTGACTATAGGATGTGACAAAGCTAAAATGACCACAAATAATCAGGGAAGCATGACAGGTTAAAAGAATCCAATTATAAACAACCATACAGAAAAAGAGGTATATATGAACATTTTGATAAAGAACTGAAAATAAACGACTTAAAGATCAGTGAATAGTAAGTGAACATATTTCTAAATAAAGCCATCAAAAGAACAAAATAAGAGAGAGCACTGTATGAAGATCGACTCATGATTAAAAACTACAAAAAATAACCAAATGGAAACTTCACCCACTGAAGAATGTGTTATGAAGACAGTATCACTGAACTCTCTCTCTCTCTCTCTCTCTCTCTCTCTCACACACACACACTCTCTCTCTCTCTCTCTCTCTCACACACACACACACACACATATATATATATATATATATATGTGGGACATATAGGCTCCACATGAACCAACATATGCAGCATAGGAGTTTCAGGAGGAATCATGGATGATAATGAATTAAAATCATATTTAAAGAAATAATAACAGCACTCATCAAATCTTAAGAAAGAAACATCTAGATTAACAAAATAAAAGAACTTTAAATTTAAAGAAACTGAACAATTCTGAGAGCTATAGATAATAGAATTTTGATTTAGCAAAAGAAAACTTATCACATAATGACAGCATCTCTAAGACCATCCATCATCAGTGGATTTCTCAGTAAAATCCTTTCAAAGCACTGAAAGAGAGAAAATTCCCTTCAAATTCCCAAATTCTCCAATAAATGTAATGGGCAAGAGTGCTTGTCTAGGGTATTGACAAGTTTTGTTTCTTAGCAATAACAAAGCATTGGAGGAGAGAGAGAAATAGAAGGTCAATATCGGGGAGAAAATTTAAAAAAAAAAACAAGAACAAAGACTTTGAGAAGGAAAGACTAAGTCATGAAGGAAAGCAGGGTAACAATGTTCTACATTCTGAATTAGAGAAGCCTATGGCTGGAAGTCCATTAAACTGATGCTGGGTTTGATGCTTTATAGGTCCCCTGTGTCTTCTCCTTTCCTCTGTCAGTCCTATTTTGGTAACTGCTCCCATGCCTTTCTGACATTTCTCCTCACAGTGTTTTATGGGAACAAGAAACAGCTATCTGAGGAAGCCTGATTTTTTTTCCTAGTTTACCTATGTCCTCTAAGTCTCCTTCACTAATAATATTCTAACTGGTGAAGTTGTTATTCAGAAATGAGGACGATATAAAGTCTTTCTCAGGCAATGAGCAGTTAAAGGAGTTCATGACCTACAGACCTACTTAACAAAGAATTATTCACCTAGAAAAGAAGACCCAAAAGGACATGCGTAGTATGTATGCATTAATAAGTGGATATTAGCCAAGAAATGTGCAGAATACCTATGCTACAGTCCTCAGAACTCAAGAATGCTAACAAGAGGAAGGAGCCAAGTGAAGATGCCTCGATCCCACTTGGGAGGGAGAAGAAAGCAATCACAGGAGGGAGAGGGAGGAGGGACCTGGATTGGAGGGGGATAGGGAGGGGGAAGAGGAGGCATGATCAGGTAGTGGGTGGGGAAAAAGAGCTAAAGCCCTGAGGTCCATGGGAAAGAATGGAAACAACCAACCTCAGGATGTAGGTGGGGTGGGAGGTGGGGTGGGCAATGGGGGTAGGGGGGCTCTAGAATGTACCAGAGACCTGGGAGGTGACAGACTCTCAGGATTCAAAGAGAGGGACCCACGATGAAATGCCCTACAGTGGGGAGAGGGAACTCATAGACCTCACCTCCAGTAGAAAGAGAGGCATCAAGTGAGGGATGGGGTTGCCACCTCACAGTTAAAACCTCTGACCCAGAATTGTTCCAGTCTGAAAGAATCGCAGGAAAAAAATGGAGAAGAGCCTGAGGAAAAGGAGGTCCAGTGACAGACCCAAATTGGGATCTGCTCACGGGGAGGCCCCGAGGCCTGACACTGTTACTGAGGCTATGATGTACAGAGTCAGGAGCCTAGCATAGCTGCTCTCTGAGAGGCCCAACAAGCAGCTGACAGAGACAATGGCAGATACTTATACACAACCAGCGGAAAGAAGCATCTGTTCCCTTTGGTTGGATTAGAGAAAAGCTGGAAGAAGCTGAGGAGGGCAACCCTATATGAGACCAGTCTCAAATAAGCTGGACTCCTGGGATCTCTCAGACACTGGGCCACCAACCAGGCAGCATACACCAGCTGATATGAGGCCCCCAACACACATATAAATGATAAGAATGAAAAAATAGAATTTAGTATAAGGTAAGAATATAGTCAAATTGAGAATAATCTAATACTATCACAATAGTAGAGAAATCACTTTTAAATCTAGTGTAAAATTAAGAAAGTTATTAAAAAATACTTAAATAAGATAGAGGATAAATACAAAATATGACACATGTATGAAAATTCCATAACTGATTAACTCATTTTATCTGCTAATTTGAATTTAATAAAAACTAAAATGATTTTTTTATTGTGCATGCAGTATATAAATATGTATGTGGTCATGTCATTCACCAAAAATGCAAGAGGAATTAACATGAAAATCTCTAAATCAGAGCTACTTTTGCATGTGTCTCTCATCTTCTTTTCTATTAAATGCAATATTGGAATGAATTGTTTTAACAACATACATTTATTACAGCATTTTTAGGTTTATTTATTCCTTTATGTTTATGAGTACACAGTAGCTGTCTTCAGACACACCAGAAGAGGGCATCAGATCTCATTACAGATGGTTGTGAGCCACCATGTGGTTGCTTGGATTTGAACTCAGGTCCTCTGGAAGAGCAGTCAGTGCTCTTAACTGCTGAGCCATCGCTCCAGCCCCTATTATAGTATTCTTATACACACTTTGTTTTTGCTGTCCTATTTTACCATCTCTTCTCTGCTGCTGGTCCCCTTTCTACCATCAGGACCTCTTTTTATTTCCACACCTGATGGTAATTTTTTAATGTTTATTCCATTTATTATTATTATTATTTATAGTATGGATATAGTGTTGAGTCTGTGTGTGTGATGCCTGGATTTGTGGCTTGGCTATCAGATGGTAAACTGGGAACATTAACTCGTGCCTTCTGCTAAGAGTTTAGGGTTACAACTCGTTTGTGGAGTTTGGGTGACACATGTTTTTATATTTGGTCAACTCTCTGACTTCCTACAATAAGATTTTAAAGTCTCTTAGCACCAAAAATACAACTTTATAGAGTGATGGATAGGTTACCTAAAAGAATTTTGGTTATTAATTCAAAAGATACACGTGAATCAAAACATCATGTCATGTACCTTAAAGGTATACGTTTTTTCACTTACGGTTCAATATATATGATGTGAATGTGTACCAAAACATGAAAACCAAATGTATTTATCAAAACATTTCATTTATTTCTTTTGTAGAAATATAAAAATCATAAATGATGATAATGAAGGTTTTCAAAGATTCAGAACACTCTCAGATATTGCTAATAGTATAAAATGTTATACCATATTTGGGAAAAATTCAAAATAAAGTCACAGTATTGGAATATGTTTTAAATAGTCCCATAGAGTAATTCCATGTTAAAATGTTATACTAAAAATATAAAAAAATAAAACATCGATGTTTCACATTCTATTGTGTATAAGAGCAACATATGGAAAATTACTCAAACACCCAATAAGCTGTATAGATTTAATCAAAAGCAATGCAAAAAAGATAAGAGTTCAATCACAAGTCATATTGCAAAAGTATGATAAAGATATTAACATGAGGAAAATATGTAATAACAACTCGTTATTAAAGTGCAATTAATCTAATAAGTAATCAGTAAACACCAAAGAATAATGGCCTTTTCACTTACTATCTGTTGTGTATAAAATTATGATAGTTAAGTTCTCTGAATCTCAGCCTCTTCATTAGTGAATCAATATCTGATTATGAGGATGCTATGATTAGGTGTAATAAAATCGAAATGTGTTAAAGAACAATTTATATCCACTTTATTTAATGCATTTGTAACTAAAATATTTTCATTTTTGTTATGGGAAAATGGATTTTTATTGTTTGAGATTTTCATAATGTATGTATGTTTTACCAAATCCACCCCTCCAGTTGCTCCTCTTTAATTCCTCCTCTATCACCACATGGTATTCTCTCGTGATTTCATATGTTCTTTTAGAAAAGCCATTGAGTCTTCTTAGTGATACCAACATATGCTTGGGTATAGGACCATGTACTAGATTAAGGGTAGCCTCTCAGGGGTCTTATTTCAGAAGACAAAACCAAAAAGCAAAAAACATACAAACAACCCCACCCTGAAAACTAACTGTCCTCCTCCCAGCAACCATGTATTTAAAATGGTTCCTTAGCTATGGTTGGAACTTCATAGGTGCCCTTTCCATCAAAACTGGTATTTTGGACAGTTTGATCTTGTCCATGTGATGTGCATGCAGTTACAGTGGCTATTGCATTCACGTGTGCAAAAGCCTTTTTTCTGTAAGAGACACAGTAGTATTTCTGATGTCCAACTGGAGCTAGTAAGAAGCCCATTAACACTGTCTTGTGTCATCTGTAGAAGCATGAGTGTTTTCTTGCTTCCTTTTCCTTCCAGAGGCCTAGAAATAGGTGATTGCCCATACGTATTTAAGTAGGGATGTATTTCAAAACCACAGTTTGAATATGAGGCATTTTCATTACTATTAAGTTTTGATTTTTTTTTTTGGTTCTTTTTTTTTCGGAGCTGGGGACCAACCCAGGGCCTTGCGCCTCCCAGGCAAGCGCCTACCACTGAGCTAAACTCTAACCTGATTGTTTTTAATTTCAATTGATATATCAAGGATTATATATTGAGCAAATGTTTAGATTTTATAATCCACTATATATATATATATATATATATATATATATATATATATGCTTAATTGTACATGCAGGAAGAAATAGGAAAGACCAAGAAGGAAAAGGGTGAAGTGAGTATTCTGACAGACTGGCAATATCATTTTCTCTTAAATAAGAGATCTTATTGGGTATCGATGATTAGCATATTATCTCTGATATACTAAAGATCAAAATAATACTTGACACACAGAAAATATTCAGTAAACATAGGAACAAATAGGTGATTGCAAGTCTCAGTGTGCCCGATTCTTCATCTTTTCAAGAGAAAACAAAATCTTTATGTAAACTATATTATTGTAACATTCTTGTCTTAACTTTAAACATTTTTAACAGATTTTTGGCAAAGTTCTGCACTTGCTCAGTTCATTAGCTCTTGGTCTGAATTTTATTCGATGGGAAGAGGGTTGGGACATAAAGGATGAATGAGACTGTAGGCTTCAGTCCTGATGGAAGAGAGCTAAGAGGCTGAAATAACAAAGCATTCCCTTAGTCTCATTAGCTGTACTGCTATTAAGATAGTCTGTGATCAATCTAAATACTTTCCCTAATTATTGAAATCACAAAGACATGTATACTATAATTATTTACAAACTGGGGCTATATTGTTCATCTTTTCATGTATACTAATAATTAGGAATGCTTTTTTGATTTTAGGAAAGTGGATATTCAATGGATAACCATTGGATTTTATTTTCATTTTATTAGTTTTTGAAAGTTCAGTTAACAATTCAATCCTTCCTGTGTCTTTGCTGATGGGATTTTTAAATGCTTACTATGTCATTGATTTAAAGAATATGTTTTGCCTTGCAGCTATGAGGCATTTGTGCTGACTAATCCCCAGGAAAGGCTTGGACAGGGAAACCAAACTAAAAATGTACAACCGACAAAAAGAGACACCAACGATACGAAGGGCTTGTTTGGGTTTTGTTCAATCTTGAAACAGCCTGTATTTTAGGCTCGACAAAGAAAGGATCCATTTGTTCCATCTGGCTTCCAGATACTCCCACAACCTCATATGTTGGTAAACCTTAATGAATGCTAGCTCTACAATATCCTACATTCTAATGTTTATGCAAGTGTTACTATACCCTAAAGAAATACCATGCACATGATATTCTTTACTGTATTGCTCTCAGCATTAAAACAGAACACCCAAATAACAAATGGTTCAATTAGGTTAAAAAACCAACTGAAACATTTATTAAACTTTCTGAGGCCACACCTGGTATTCTGATTATGTGTGTGTGTGTGTGTGTGTGTGTGCACGCACATGTACATGTACATGTGCGCGTGCAACTGCGTGTGCCTGTGTGTGTGTAAAACAAAATAAGTTAAAGACTTGATTTGTCTCTATGCTACTTGGTGGGGAAATTCATAAACTCCTTGACAGCTTCAAAGCGTTTAGTTCCTGATGATCCTACACCTAGAAGTAGCACATTGTCTCCTTTTAAAAAAGCCACTCCTTCAGTCCTTTCTCTAACTCCTCCATTGGGGTCTCTGTGCTCAGTCCAATGGTTAGCTGAAAGCATCCTCATCTGTATCAGTAAGACTGAAGGAGTTGAAGGGGTTTGCATATGTAGCAGAGGATGACATTGTCTGGCATCAATAGGAGGAGATGCTCTTGGTCCTGTGAAGGCTTCTTTCCCCAGTGTAGAGGAATGGCAGGATGTTGAGATGGGAGTGGGAGCATCTTGATAGAAACAGGGGGAGGGGAAATGAGAGAGGGGGGAAAGGGGATAACATTTGAAATGTAAATATATAAAATATTCAATAAAAAAGCCACTATGTTCATTTATACAATAGTCCTAGCTCACTCTCTTTATCTATAGTTTAGGTATCTGTAAATTCAAGTAACTATGGGTAGAAAAGTCCTGCAAAAGAATATTGTTTTAAACATAAAGATTTTTTCTTTATTTTTCTTTTCTTGAATATTTTTATTTACATTTAAATGTTATGCCCTTTCCTAGTTTCCCCACTTTCAGGAAAAACCCCATCCAAGGTTCCCCCTACTTGCCTCCATGAGGGTGCCTCACCCACTCCACCCACCCTCCTGTTTCTCCCATCCCCCTACACTGGGGTGTCAAGAGTTCACAGGACCAAGGGTCTCTCCTCCCACAAGGCCCAACCTCTGCAACATACGAACCTGGAGCCATGGGTCCCTCCATGTGTACTCTTTTGGTTGGTGGTTTAGTCCCTGGGAGCTCTGGGGGGTCTGGTTGGTTGGTGTTGTTCTTCCTATGGGGTTGCAAACCCCCTCAGCCACCTCTGTCCTTTCTCTATCTCCTCCACTGGGGACCCTATTCTCAGTTCAATGGTTGGCTGTGAGCCTCTGCCTGTGTAATTGTCAGGCTCTGACAGAGCCTCTCAGTTGTCCTCTAAGCAATACATGACAACAACCTTACAGACATCATTTACCACATTAAAAGTAATGAAAGTAGTTCATATGAAAACACTGTACCACTTTATAAAGTGGACTGGAGAATCAGCAGAGTTTAATATCTTCATGGGTAGTTTATGAGCACTGCCCCAGAACAGCATCCTGTTTGAATCTAGTTCTCTCTCTCTCTCTCTCTCTCTCTCTCTCTCTCTCTCTCTCTCTCTCTCTCTCTCTCTGAATTATCTCTTAGTAACTTTTCTTTCAAATAAACAAATATAATTTTTTTCTTTTTTTTTTTTCTTTTCTTTCTTCTTTCTTTTTTTACATGTGGAGAGGTTTAATGAGAGAAGAAGAGGAGAGGAGAGGAGGCTAGTCATGGGCACGTTGAGGGAAGGGGTGGGGGTAGGAAGAGAAGGGACAGGGACAGAGGGGAAGGGAGCAAAGAAGCAACAGCAAGAGTCCTTTTTCTTTCCTTCCTTCCTATTTTTGAAGCAAAGTTAATGCTTTCTGCCAACAGGCTATGTATAGTTTTTTTTTAATTATCTTATTTTTTACATCCAAAATGTTGCCCCCCCAGCCCAGTCCCCCCTCCCATGGTTCTTTACCCCATACCCCCTACCCTTCATGTCTGAGAGGGTGCTACTCCCTTTCCATGTGCTTCCCTGGGGCATCAAGTCTCTACAGGATTAGGCACATCCTCTCCCACTGAGGACAGACAAAGCAGCCCTCTGCTACATATGTACAACGGCCCTCAGAGCAGCCTTTGTATGGGAAAGATTTTTTTTAATAACATATTCTACAAATACACTGAGAAATATGCACGTTTTCTGCATTGGGTCTGTCCTGGGCCAAGTCTGCAACCCCTTTTGCACCCAGACATGTGACAGCAGAACTTTCCATCTCACCATTATTGTTTACTGTGACCCCTGCATCATGTTCAAAATATAGAAACAGGCCATCTTTTCTTCAAAGTCAAATTATCACTGCTGGATGGTAATTTTTTCTGACTCTGGTTTGTCTTTTTTTTTTTTTCCCTCGGAGCTGGGGACCGAACCTAGGGCCTTGCGCTTGCTAGGCAAGCGCTTTACCACTGAGCTAAATCCCCAACCCTGGTTTGTCTTTCTTAAACAACACCATGCCACCCACACCAGCCACAGGAAGTCTGTTCAGCCATCCCTTGATTCCTTCACAGATACGATATACAAATTTTTGGCTCCTGAATCGTCAGCATAGTTGATCACAGCTCCACTGGACAACACAGGGAAATCTGGGATTTCATTCCAGATGACCCACCATGTCCTCAATTTCATATCTTGAGATCCCAGAAAGAGTCAGAAAGTGACTCTAGTTTCTTGACAGCTAGCATTTCTCCATCACCCAATTTTTATATGTTATAAATTTACTATTAACTTGGTTTCTCCTTTTGAGTAAAAAAGAAACCCAAAATCCTTTCAATGGTTTTCTGCTTAATATTTTTGACCTAATTCCAACGTTTTATGACTTAATTTTGTAAAGTATTTTCGGGTATATTGTGCACAGAAAAACAAACTACGTCCTATTGTTATTTGACAAGCTAATATGCATGTTTAATTGAAATCTAACTTCCAAGATTAATGGGAATCTAGATCATTCCTTAAATGAGGTAAAGAAAAAACTGGAATAAGAGCTTTGTCTGCAACAACAACAAAAAGTTACTTGATTTGACAAAACTTGAGCCTATTGCTGTACAGAGTATATGCACTCTGAAACACATTGTTTGGCAGCACAGAATGCTTGCTGTCAAAATCACCTTTGTATTGATTTCTGATAGATATACAACTAGTGTATCTGAGAGCTTCACTACCATCTAGGTTCTATGCACATACACTAACCTGTAGTGTCTGGATTATTTGATCTGCACATCAGGTTCCCTTGACGAGAAAAAAATGAAATAGAATCAAATGTTCTTTACAAAGCACAAAGTTATATATATGCATTTGCTAGCAGTTAAAGTTTCACATTCAACCCAGTATCTGGCAACTATAAAGCCAAGCATTAGGAACTCTCATGGTAGTCAATTTCTTTCAAAGTCGGCTACAATATGTTTTATAATGTCTATAATAACTAGATGGCAATGTTCTGACGAGATTTAATCAAAAGAAAATCCCAGTGGGTCATCTGGCACCCTCTTAATTTATTCATTATTGTCCTATAGACAGAAATAAAGGAACCAAGAGAGGAATTCTTTAGAAACCATGCCATGATATGGATTTCCAGGTACAAATGTTACTTAACTGTTCTGTGCACATCAATATAACAATATTTAGCACTGCATTCAAGAAAGACTACATTGTGAAGTCATGTGGAGCCAAAGTTTATTCCTTTACAAAACAAATGACTCATATGTAAAGTATTTTAATATTGTGTTCTCAAGTCTTATACCTAAGATTTTAATATAGTCCTATTTTTGTATGTTATTTTCCACAAAGTTTACCATAAGTCTGATTGCTTTAAAATTTTATCACCAACATTTATCATATTATTAAACCCTTTTTCTTCTTGTTGTATTTATCCTGTAAGCCTCTCTATATTGGAACAAACACTAAGCAATCATCTTGTCCTTTAATCACACTTCTAGAACTTCTTTTATTTACTTTGGCTTTTTACAATTTTTTTTTAGTTTCATAAGCAATTTTGACTCTGAAAACTTAGTGAAAATGTTAAAGAACTTTCACTGATGTATTAAGTCTCTTGGTGTTTATTGTATTAGACACTCTAACTGATAATTCTAAAGTGTTTATTGACTAGTTGAACAATAAGTATAAACTATTACATTTAACATAAAGGTCAGACTTTACGATAATTGCATTTTTTTAAAAATCAGAGAGAACAGAGTAGGAGAACTGGGGTTGGTGGTGGGAGCATCTTTGGAATGAACCAGAAACCTAGGACAAGAGAAACTCCCAGGAACCTATGAGAGTGACCCTAGCTAAGACTCATAGCAATAGAGGATATGGAACCTGAAATGGGCTCCTCCTGTAACCAGTTAAGACTTCCAATGGATGGGTACAATAACTGCCACAAACCGTTAGAACCAAAATTGCCCTGCTTACAAGATGTGCAGGGATAAAGATAGAATAGACTGAGTGAGACCCATGGCATGAGAGAGAATGAGCCCACTACTGATACTATTAATGATATTTTCCTATACTTTCAGACAGGAAACTAGCATAACTGTCCTCTCGGAGGGTTTCACCAAGGAGCTGATGGAAACTGATGCAGAGATCCACAGTGAAACATGAGTTGGAGCTTGGGGATTCTTGTGGAAGAGCAGGAGGAAGGATTGAAGGAGCAAGATGGCTGTAGGATAGCACAAGAAGACCTACAGAATCAACTAACCTAGACCCATAGGACCTCACAGATACTGAACCACTAACTGAAGAATATGCATGGTATGAACATAGGACCCCTACATATATGTAACAGATGTGCAGCTTAGTTTTCATGTTGGACCACTAACAATTGGAGCAGGGGCTGTCTCTGAGTTTGTTGCCTGCCTTTGAACCACTTTCCCTAACTGAATGCCTTGTCTGGGATCAATTAGAGAGGATGCATCTATTCCTACTGCAACTTGATATGCCAAGGAGGGTTGATATCCATGGGATGCTTCTGTTTTTCCTCAAAGAATGGGATGGGGAATGGGGGAATGGCATGTAAGAGGGATGGACGGGGATGAGAGAAGTGAGAGAAAGATATGATTTGGATGTAAAGCAAATAAATAAATTTTTAAAATTCATACAATTATTGAAATGAATGTAATTGCTCTCCATGTTTGAAAATCGTTAATGGCTGGCTTATAAAAGAAAGCTACATCATCATATCCTACTCTCCATGCACTCTTACAGTCTTACATGTCAGATGGCTTGGAAATGACTGCCTACTGAGAATTGTGATGAGAAGGACACATACTTGATTTTGGCACAAATGAAATTGAGTTGAATAGTGACCGAGGAATCCTGATAAGAGATCCTGACAAAATCTTGGTGATCCTCACATGGAGAAACCAATAGTAATTCCATCCATGTATAGTATTTAATGACTTTCTTGTAATCCTTCAGGTTTCTTCTTCCCAGTCAACTTATGAGATTCTCTTTCAAGCCCTGTGGAACATCAGTGTTCCCTGGGGCACCAAGCTTTCATTTTCTTTTCTCTCTTGTTCTAATATCTTGGTATCTCTTAAGGTAGGTATTTCCAATTATTCAGTACCAGATAAATAATACACGAAGTGTCTTTATATCTATCTCTCTTTCACCACGAATGTTTTTCTTTATATTGTCTTCTTTAAGAAAAACAAAGGGGTTGGGGATTTAGCTCAGTGGTAGAGCGCTTGCCTAGGAAGCGCAAGGCCCTGGGTTCGGTCCCCAGCTCCGAAAAAAAAAAAATTAAAAAAAAGAAAAACAAAGAGGATGGAATTTTGATGGTGTACAACATGATTGTCCCCCTCGAATTACTCAGTGTAGCTACTTAGCATACACATTATCGCACATAGTTATCGTTTTTGTGGAGATGGCTTGGCACGTTTGCGTTTTTCATGTATACAATGTGTTTTAAAATTTGTTGTATAATATTGCCAAATTTATTACTCCTATCTTACTCATAAAATTTTGTATACTGTCAACAACATATCTACAACCCTCTTTTCATTCATTGCATGCCTTGGTAACAACATTCCACCTTTACTTTTTTGATGCCACTCAATATTCCACATGAGTGAGTCCATGCAGAATGAATCTTTCTGAGTATTTCTTATTTTGTTTAGAAAAATATTCTCTAGGATCACTCATTTGTTGCAAATAATATAATTTCTTCTTTTTATGGCTGAATAGCACATCATTTTCTACACGTAACATCTTATCCATTCAGTTAGAATGGAACAAATATTTCTTTAACAAATCGATCTGATTTCTTCTAGTATATACACAGAAGTAGTGGAATTGGATGCCACTTTTCAGGGTTTTGAGGATCCTATACATCAATTTTCATAGTGGTTTTAGTAAATTACATTCCATTTAACAATGTGTAATAGTTCTTTTCCTCCCCTATATACTTAAAAGCACTTGTTTTCTCCAGTCTTTGATATTATAATCCTAATTGAGTAAGTATTAAGGATCTTCATCTTCCATCTCCAATATTTTTTCTTTCCTTTTTTAGTTTCAGTTCTTGCCTTTGTAGTAGCAACAATTTTGAGTGGTCGAAGTTCAAGCATTTTTCTCATAACATTTAAAATGCTATGAGAAGGCCCAAAGAAATATTTCTTCTTTAAATATTTGGTAGAGTTTAGCCATAAAGCTACCTTGTCTTGGACTTTGCTTTGATGGGAGACTACTAATAACACAGCCTTCATATTTGATATTGGTCTGTCAAGATATTCTATGACTCATAATTCAGTACTGGTAGGTCAAATTTATGAAGGAACTTATTCATTTCTTCTAGATTATTCAATTTATTGATACACAATTTTATAATAGTCTTTATGATCATCTTCAGTGTCCTTTTATGACTCCCTTCCATATATTACCTTGGTGTTATAAAAGCATCTCAACCTAATCTAATCCAGTTCTCCTATCACATATGTCAAATATGTTTTATCTTCTGTATACTTCTTACTTCCATTCCCTTTATTCCCAGTTTATGCTCTCACTATGATTCACATGCATGAACATTGTACTCTTCTATTTGTATTCATGACCTCAAATTTCATCTTGCTTGCTAAACCCAACTTTAGTAGGGTTATTAGGTGAGCTTTCTAAAGTGTAAATCTACTAAAGTAACTTTCTTTGATGCTGTTAACTAAAAACCTCGTAAATTCGCATTTGCTTTTGGACTATAATGTACCACCTTACCATGACTTACGGCTCTCGTGGATGTGTGGCTATTTTTCACCCTTAGCTAAAAACTCTTGTATATTTTATCAGGTACTCATATATATATTTGTCTTCTCTGATATACACATGTATTTACCCCTCTATAGAAGGAATAGAGCAGAAACTCAAATGGATAAGCTCACATTGCAAGATGCCACCTCTTAGTGTTAACTGCAAAAAATCTGATATTTGCTTGGTGATGTTAGTCCTTCCCATCCTGGAAAATTCATGTGAAAACGTAGTCCCATTTCTGAAGTATAAAATACTTTAGTATGTCATCTGTTTAAAATCAATTGCTCTAATATGGTTCATTATTATTCAGTTCAGAGAATGATAGCTTAGCAAACTTAAGTTGTGGTGTAGGTCTAAGAATATCCAATATCTCTCTCTGTCTCTGTCTCTCTGTCTCTCTCTCTCTCTCTCTCTCACACACACACACACACACACACACACACACACACGGAGAAATTGTTTGAAGTCATATATGTACTTTATTATTAATTATTTCTTTTTCTTTTTCTTTTTTTACACTCCGGATTTTATTCACCTCCCAGTCCACCCTCGGACTGTTCCACATCCCATACCTCCTCCCTGCTCCCCTGTCTCCATGAGGATGTCTCCACCTCACCCACCCCACCAGACCTCTAAACTCCCTGGAGCTTCCAGTACTTTGAGGGTTAGGTTCATCTTTTCTGACTGAACTCAGACCTGGAAGTCCTCTGCTTTATATGTGTTGGGGGCCTCCTCTCAGCTGGTATATACTGGTTGGTGACCCAGTGTCTGATAGATCTCTGGAGAAATATTTCAACTGAATTTGCCAATTGACTTTTGCCATGGTAAAGTTTCTTAATCCCATAAAATTTCAAAATTTCTAAACTACCTTCCTCTTTTCTTATGCCCTCTGTTGGGTACTTATCTATGTCACAGAATCCAATTTTAAGTTTCTCTGTAGCCTAAGCAAATACTCAGTAGGGTGAGTATGTATCCTTTGAGATGTGAAACAATTGCCACTTAACACGTACTTTCCACACATGTACCTAGCCAAACAAGGACCGAATATGCACAAAACAATAATAAATACATGAACAAAATTATTCTTAAAATCAGGTATTCTGGTTCAAATTAATAAATAAGTTCTATAAATAACCAGTTCACCAACAGTAATCAATCTTATGTAGAACTTCTAAGCATTATCATGGGTGTTTTGCATGCTATGCCTCATTTAGTTATAAATAAACCCTTATGGATGTATTATCCATATTTCTATTTTTTCAGATAAACTTAAGCAGATATGTCAATGAATTGGCTAGTATTAAAAGAGATTTTGGTAAATATGTAATATTAAAAATATTACTTGAGGGGTCATTTTATATTTTAATTTATGAGAAAGTTTCTCCACTTTTTATTTTTACATTAAAACAATATATGAGCTTCAATTTTTCTAAACTAGGACATTCTATGTCTCATTTAATTGCTTCCTTCTAGTGAGCCATCACAGTTTGGACCCACAAATTATGGGCAAAAGGAACACATCTATTTCTCCTTGACTCCATCATTTTCATCACTTTCTTATTCCACAATAATAGCCATAGAAATTAGAACAATTTGGGCAGGTATAAAGGAGGGAAATGAAAACTCTAAAATAAGGTGTTATTCAAAGTTTGCTGTAATAGAAATATGAAGCAGGTCTTTGACTCTGTTGAATAATTTTATTAATAAATACAATTCACAGAAACTGAATATTTTACTCTTTCCTAATTCTATATTGCTAATAGCTATCTGATTAACATTTCATATATGGCCCATAGAGTGTGTTATGACATCATTTATGGAATTTAAGGTTTTAATAGTTACAGTTTGGATATTCCCATCTCTTGAAGGTGGCATGAATCATTACTAATTTCATTGCAAAATCAAAAGGATCATCCTTGTCATTAACTGATGATACTGGGTCTGAATGCTAGAATTGTTTTCTGGATTTGTTTAATGCAGCAGCCCATTTGACCCCTGTTACAATGTATTCATGATTTTCTACTGCCTGTGAGTTTCTATTCTTGCTTATTGAAATTGCTGACTCTGTAGAAATTTGATCAAAACATCAAAGATTGCAGAGAAGCTGTGTTTTGTGCCCTTCGAGCCATTGATGGAGTACCTTAACCTCGCCTTCTCTTGATGTCTTGCATATGGTCATCTGTCTTCCTGACTACTACTTCATATAGCTTATTTGTAAATTCAAGCAAATGTGCTTCTGACTGGCACTGATACATCACTGATGCCAAAATATCAGAGAGGATGAAGCATAAGGACATATTTTTTGATTCAGATGGAAAATATTTCAGATTTATGAGGAAGTCCTGACAATAACCCTTCCATGATATTTTCATATAATCAGGAGCTCTCCATATCTCTCTTTACCAAATTTTATGACATCCGACTTATTCAAAGGAATTATTTTCTTGCTGACTTAAAAGGTTCAGTGGGTAGATGTAAGGCTATAGCTGCTTGGCTGAACACCTCAACTCTGGCTTTTCTCATACTCGATTTCTACTGCTTTCCAATGACCACTTACAGAGGCATTATGCACAGAACACCTATTGATGTCCCATTGATATTGATGTGATTTTCCCTGGTGGATTGAGAGCAACCCAGCATACAGTCATTAGTATGTAAAGGTTCTGTATAATGGATAATAGAGGAAAATGAAATAGCAGAAAGGAATTTGCACGGGAAACAGAAAGCAGTAATAGTTTCAGTGAAAGATATTCTTGTGTTATACAGCAAATGCAAAGGGGACTGAAAAAAAGACAACTCTTACAGGCCCCAAAAGAGTGGAGGGTGAAATGGTTTCATATTTTGAAGTATAATAGTGTTTTATTTCAACCATAGAAAGCCATTTAAAAATCATCTTATATAATATAGTTCTTATGTGGCATCTTTCACTTGAATGTGAATTTATGAATTCTTAAGTTACTTTCCTGAGATGGTCAGCAATAGGGCAGTAATAAGATAAATCCAGGAAGACAGCTTTTTTTTGTACTTGGTTTTGAACCTAAGGTCTCAAACATGCTAAGCAAGCATGCCACCATCGAGCTATATAACACCGAGCTTTAGGCAGATGTATTTCCTAATTTATCAAAGGTCAAGAAGCAAGTCACAATGTTCACTGTAAGAAAACTCCTTTTGAACCCATTCTCTGTACTAGATTAGCATTTTGGATGAAAAACATCACAGTAAATATTTTCAAAAGATACCTCTTAATGAATCAAACCACTTAACTCTACTTACCATTGTAAGATATAACATGGTATATCTAGTTTAATTTTAAAACAGCCAGGTCGATTTATTTAGTAAACTACAATGTTTACTTGTATGCTATAAAGGAAGTGCGGTCTAATGTTAAAAACATGCTTTATGGGTGTGCCCTGTCATTAAACATAAATAAACAATTAGCAATATGCTTAACTATTTGGACCCAATGAACAAAAATAATAAGTGAATATTAGAATTGTATTAATAGTTTACCATTATAAACTTCTTCTTAAAATATTTCCTGTTTCAAGTAGTTTGATTTTTATTCACTCATTTATTTCTCCTCATAATCCTTCTATAAGGGACTACTTAAAGCACATTTTACCCATGAGTAACTGAAGATCTGAACAGCTTAAATGATTCACTCATGGCAAGATGTATAGTAAGTAGCAGGAAATTTCAAATCTATGCTGATAACTATTGTAGTATGTTACCATCTGTCATGTTAAAATAATAGTCTATATAAATATCACTCTCTGAAATGACTACGAGCAACATGAAAACGATAAACCACTGAGTCTTACATTATATAATAAAATTTCTGACGTAAGTACCACATCTTATATAAATTTAAATAGAAATATAGACTTAAAGATAATGTGAACTTAAATTAACACACATTCATATCATCTAAATTTATTTGTATTAGGGGTATAATCTTATATGTAAAAACATTACTTCCATATACTAAAGTGAACAGAAACTAACATATAATGGCAGGTTGATTTTATAATTCAGCAAGAACATTTTGAAGGGTCTTTATGGTACTGGAACATCTCAGATTACTCATTTGTATCTTTTCTTTTTAACATTTATTTACTGTAGTTGTGTGTTTGTGTGTGGACACATATGCCATGTTATGCATGCGGAGGTCATAGGACAACTTGTAGGGTAAAGTTATCTCCTCCCACAAAATGGATTGAGGGCATTGAGCTCCGATGTCTCTTCATCCTAAGCCATCTTGCTGGTCCCTATTGTTTTATTGTAAATGAGTTCATGATTAAATCTACTGGAACTGCAATTCGTCCTTATCCTTTCATCTCATCAAAAGTATCTCTCATTACAGATCATTGTAAACTAAGTAAATATACGATGCAAGCATTGAGTGAAACATGATATATGAGAAATATTTGTGACATAATAATAGAATATAGATTGCTTGGGGGGAATCCAGTTCCCTTGCCATGGATTCATACTAAATCCTTGGTCATGGAGACCATCAGAGGGCATGTCTCTTTATTGCTGACATCATAGTAATAGTTCTTCAAAAGTAATCTGTTTGTTTGCTTACGTCCTCTTACTCTATAGCTCTTGGAGAAAGTGGATATGAGAAGTCTTGGATCTGTTAGCACTTTCAAAAAATAGGAACTAACCAAGCATGCTTTGTTATTTATAGTTACGAGAAATTTTAAGTCTTTTTTTATTCACTTTTCAGAATCATATTTGTTATATCTCAGTGAATAATTCTGCCTCAGTTGGGAAATGAAGTTTCAGGTTAAAACTGCAAAGAAGTTGCTAATGGCATATCTAGATAGATTTGTTTCATCAGGATATTCCATCTATTCTTGGAATAAGGCTTTCAAAAAGCATGTTTCTTAAAGTATTTACATTTTAAACTGGCAGAACCACTGAAGCACAGAAATTAATATTCAGTCAAAATAAAATGCCATCCAGAAAAATCCATACAATTTTCTATTAGGTGTGGGTGACTTTAATCAGAGTGACTGAAGAACATGTTTTCCCTGAAAAGACTATGTACAATTATAGTTCCAAGTTCATGAACCACACACTTTCCAACTTTCTGTGTGAAAATAAGGTGCATGTTTTGGTTTCTGTGAATCTTTGGGAAGATATTGTGCACGAAATTTTATGAAAGCACTCAAATAAGTATTTCTTTAATGAAATTGCTATCTTAAGATTCAATAGCCATATTACTGTGTATGTATAGTTTAAGAAGCTATTGCAGATTAGTACTTATGTCTTTTAATGAGAAAACCATAACAACTATTTAATTGAAACGAACACGGCTAACTACAGTAACCACAATCAATAAGAATGTGTTACTACTGCAAATATTTCTTCTCAAAGAGTGCTCCTTCCACACCAACAATAGTACTTAAGGTTAGGGATTAGAGAAAAAAAAAGCCTAACTAGAAATCCATTTGTTATTACAGCAGTTAGCTATGCTACAAATTTGTGCATCCCAGCATTGAGAGTGAATTCCTACCCCACTGCAAACAAAGCAAGCAGGTTCAAAAAGAAAACTGAGATATAGAATAAAGGGCTTACCAATTACATAGGCTAGTAACAAGGCCAAAGTCACTGTGATGGCAGTGGCACTCAAGGCTGTACACTTCCAGTTGCAGCATCTATACGGTTTGTTAAACGTGAAGGCAGGTCGGGAAAAGGTGCTTCGAGGCAGTGGCCTGGGAGGTGGTGAGTAGACAGTATTGGAAGTCAGAGGGTAGTTCTGACTGGCTGCACTGAAGATAGCAGAGGAACCAGATCCATGTTTGAACAGGAAATGCCTAATAGGAGAAAACAGAAAAAAAATTTCCTATAAATACCAGAGCAAATTGCTACAAAACCCACAAACACTACTGATTTCAAAAAACTGCCATGCTATGGACCAAAACGAGGCTAGACAAAATTTTCGTGTAATCCAGAGTTAGCTGAATTATCTTTGGTGTCTTTGCCATCTCTTTTGCCTCCTCCTCTGTGTCACCTTGTCCCCCTCACTCCCGCCTTTCCTTCCTTCTTTTCTTGCTGACAAGTAAATGTTGCTGTTACAGAGTTGATATTCATTCTGCTTTTCTCATTTCTTAATCATGATTCTGAAGAGGTGACTGCATTGTATCATCATATTTTGCTAATTAGAACATTCTAGATATCAGTGTATCTTTGCTGAGATTTCATAAATGCAATCACTCAAGCAACCCACGCCCTATCCAAATATAGAACAGTTCCATAACTCCTGGAATTCTAACTTATTTTTTTCAAAGCAAATTTCTACCTCCACTCCCAGAGACAAATTCAATGCTACAGTTTATCACCATACATTCATTATGCCTGCTGTAGAAGAACTTCATGCAAGTGGACTAGTGGTGCTATTATATTATATTCCTACAGAATGATCACAGGTTGCTCATGATTATTATTATAACTGGATCTCTCATAAACAATAGTGATACATTCATAAATAAGGACTTAAGAAAGACAGATCTATGTGTTTTGTTCCATAATCTACCCTTAGTAGGTGCTTCGTGCCATGCATTCTATTATGTATTCATTACTGTATACATTCTTTATGTGTGGGAAACAAGCTATGCTATCTTCCTCACTGAACATTTAAGAATGAGAAGGCAAACATAGATTAAACAACTTGTTCAAATTCACTCGCCACACAAGTGACAGAGCTAGAATCAGCATACAGGGCATCCAAGCTTCAAAGTCCTGAATCTTAAGCACTCTACTGTGCCCTCTATGGCAGTAAAATGCATTGCTAAACAAAGCACATTCTGGTGCTGAATTTTAATGGATGGTATAAAACCTCTCAGTAAGGGAAAAGTCAACATCACCTTGCAACATATGCCCAAATGCATAAGATTCATTTCCAGCTTCCACATTGGAAGGAAAAGAAACATGTTCATTTAAAGAAAAGAACCCCAACAGCTCTAAATGCCTTTTGAGGAAAAATGTTGACAATAGGGAATTTTGCTTGAGTATCATGGAGGCTAACTGTTTTCTAAAAGGCTGGGTTCTGAATGATATTGAGATCCCTGTGTCTTTCTGGAGGGCAACTTAACACCATATACCAAGATATTTTAAATATATATTTGCTTATGTAATAATTATGGTCGTAGGAGTTTTTCCTCAGGAAATGATGTTTGTGACAATTTATTCAAAAACTCATTCATTACAGTGATATTTATAATAACCAAAATAACCTACTCATATCTCTAATAATTGGTATTTCATTAAGTAATTTTAAAAGTACATGATTCACAGGCATTACAAATTGTGCTGTAAACATACTTAATCACTAAGAAAAGCATTTACATATAGGATTAAGGGAAAGAAGCCAGGCCTCAAAACAAAAAATATAATTTTTTTAAATAGAAAGGCATGATATTTGTAGATAAAACAGTAACTTTAGAAAGTATGGGTATTTTATTAATGAAAAATGTTCTTGATCTCATATCAGATTTATAACTAAAATTAAAAAGTTGGTATTTGGTAAACTTTCTAGTCTCTTCTTTATCTAGAATGGTCAGGTCCCAAGTTAGTTTTTGTAAGTGTATTATTTTGGTCTTTGTATGTGTTTAAGGTTGATATTATTATCTTATTCTACAGATGATAAAACTTGAGCACAAGTGATAACTGATAATTTTATAACACTAATATAAAGTATTATACCACTTTATTTTCATAACAAGCTTGTCACAATGTTCATGTCCCTTTTACAGATGAGAAAACAAAACAAAGAGAAGCAGAAACTAGGTCCATGGTTCCATTACCAATCATTAGTGATGCACAATTTTGTACTCTGGAGCTATTTCTATCAGATGATAAGTGTACTAGCTTTATGCAGCTCCTGAAAACATTAAAATTTTAATGTTAGTCTGTTAAAGTACAGAAAATGCACATTATTTTGCTGATTTTTTTTTGCTGAATTGGGCATGTAGACTTTAAACAGAACTTTATTTTTTCATTTTTTACTTTTCCCTTTGGCATTTTAATAGGAAGAATGTGAGAATGACACCTATAGATTTAGAAAATTGCAAGGAATTTCCTTATAAATCATCTAGTAGTCCAATGTCCTCCTTTGTCAATGAGAATAACTGGGACCTAAAGAATAAAAGTGACTTAAGTAACAGCCAGTTAATATTGTGGATAAAACTTATCAGATATTTCCTACTTAGTCTACTTCTATTGTCTGATGTTAGCAGTGACCCTAATCCTCACTAGAAAAGAATCATGGTCTAATAACCTATATTAACTGACACAATAAAGAAACACTATCTGTTCAAAGCATTTTACAGACTGTATGTGTATTCTTTTCTATGTCTTTGTGCTGCTTTGTTCTTTTGTTAACTTGACTCAAGCTGACATTATCTGGAAAGAAGGCTCCCCAGTTAAGGGACGCCTCCATCAGACTGGCCAATAGACAAGTCTATGGGATATTTTGACTGACGGATGTGGGAGTGCCTAGTCCACTCTGCACAGGTGGTCCTAGGTGGTATCAGAAAGCATGGTGGATGAAGCAGTAACTGTTTTCCATCAGGGCTTCCACTTTGAGTTCTCCCTCAGATCCTATCTTGAGCTCCCTCACTGATAAAAGTATAAGGTGAAAGTTGCAATTGGTCATGGTGTTTTTTTTAGCACAACAACAGAAACCCTAGTTAAGACAAAAATTCATACCAAGCTGGGAGTTATTGCCGTGACAGATATAATCATGTGTTTTGAGGAGGATTGTGGTAGCATTTGAACCTTAGGCTGGAAAAGACATTGGATACTCAGAGCTCAGGGGATTCTTGACTGTAGGTTCTTGGAAGGGAAAATTTTTGAGCAACTCTGATAACATAGGCCTGTCTCATAGGGTTACAGAGGGAAGAATATAGTCTTTCAGGACTTTTAATGCGCTATTTTCAATTAATACTATGTGAATCTGGTCTGCTTGAGCTGAAGTACTGGCTGTGATTAACAAGAAACTACAACCATTAGAGTGAAAACTGTGTTTTGCTGGAACAATTGATGCTTGTCAGCTGGATCATAAGCCTGTGCTGTGACTAAGACACCAGCACCATTTCTCTGTGCAGCGTTTCCCCAGGGTCAGCAAATGGTGGCTGTAGTCTAGAGTTGGCCAAAGCAGTACCCCGTGCTGGAAGCTTCTTCTGGTAATGAGTACATTTCCTAGAGCGTACTGGTTTTGAAGGCATGAAAGGGTAATAGAGGGCAGCTGGGGCTTGGCACTGAGAGGCCATTGGTGAAGGTGAAGTCTCGGTTTTCATGAAGACCCCAGCATATTGGAAATGCCAATATCATGGGATGACTGCCAAGGGCAGTGTGGAGCAGAGCTGGCCTGAGCCTCCAACAAGCTGTGTGAACTGCCAACAACAGAATGGAGAAATGAATCCTCTTGGGGCCCGGAAGATCATGATTCCCTGATATATGACCCTCAACTTTACACTATTGGACTTTGGTTTTGCCCTAGTTAACAAACCCCACACACACACACACACACTGAAATGAGGAAGTGTTTAACTTGGATTTTGATTTTATAGGAGCTCACACTTGAGAGACTTTAAACTTGTAGAGAAAGTTTGGGGATTTAGAGGGACTGGATATTTTAAGATATTTGGATATTTTAAAGAGTCTGAATTTTTTAAGGACTGTGGGGCTTTAGAACGTTTTAGACTGTGATATTGATATTAATATGAGGTCTTAGAGATTAATAAGGAAAGAAAGACCATGGATTAATAAGCAGCATGTGTCATGTTTCTGTGTCAGGTTGACAAGGGGTCAATTTTGCTGTTCTATTTATTTTCACCACGATACAAGATATAGTCAAGATACATAGAAGAGGGAAGCACAATTGATAGAATGTCCTCATAAGGCTGACCTAGCTGCAAGTCTATATAGAAATTTCATAATTAATGATGGATGTAGGAGTTACCAGACCATTGTGGGCAGTACCAACCCTGGGCTGGTAGTCTTAGAAGCTATAAGAAAGCAGGATGTCTCTTACCTCTCAAATCTCTGGTATATTCTAGAGGATCCCACAACCTCCTACCTCCCAGGACTCGAAGTGAGAACTTAGATGAAATGTCCTATGGTGGGAAGAGGGAACTTGTAGAGCCCACCTCCAGTAGAAAGACAGGGCATCAAGTGGAGGGATGGGGTTGCCGTCCCACAGTCAAAACCTCTGACCCAGAATTGTTCTTGTCTGAAAGAACTGCAGGACCAAAATGGAAAAGACCCTGAAGAAAAGGAGGTCCAATGACAGGCACAAAGTGGGATCCAGCTCACGGGGAGTTCCCAAGGTCTGACACCATTACTATGCTATGGTTTGCTTTCAAACAGGGGTCTATCATGACTACCCTCCAAAAGGCCCAAAAAGCAGCTGAAAGAGTCCAGTGCAGATATTTACACCCAACCAATGGACAGAACTGGTGACCCTTCTGGTTGAATTTGGGAAGCTGGAAGAAGCAGAGGAGGAGGGTGACCCTATGAGAAGACCAGCAGTCGCAACTAACCTGCACTGCTGGGATCTCTCAGACACTGGATCACCAACCTGGCAGCATACACCAGCTGATATGAGCCCCCCAACACATAAATAACAGAGGACATCCAAGTCTGGACTCAGTCAAAGAAGATGTATCTAACCCTCAGGAGACTTGGGGCCCCTGGTTGTGGGGAGGTGTGGTGGAGTTGGGGGAGAGTGATGTGGAACAGTCAAAGGGCAGACTGGGATGGGGATAAAGTCTGGAGTGTAGAAAGGATTAATAAATAAATTTTAAAAAAGAAAGCAAGATGTGCAAGCCATGGTGAGCAAGCTAGTGAGGAGCTCTGGCTTCTGCTTTAGTGCTTGCCCTGACTTCTCTGAATAATGGACTGTGAGGTGGAAGTATAAAATGAAATAAACCCTCTTATCTCCAAGTTGCTTCTTGGTAATAGCGTTTTAGCACAACAATAGAAACTCCACCTAGGACACTTATGATCATTTCTGGTCTACTTGCAGGACAATCACACTATTTTCTGAGCCGTCTCCTGAGTCTCCTTTCGTATGCTCTGTGTCCTTATAGCTTCTTTTAAAGACCGATTAACTAGTGTGGAAGAGTGGGCAAACGTCACAGGACAAGCTACCCTCAGGAGATAAAAGAGGTATTACTGTTTCTAAAAGGCATCTAATTTATCTCAACAATGGAAGAATGGAGACATAGTATATAAATAGCAATAAGAGAAATATATATTTTATTGGATAAGTGACCCATACCATTGTGTTAGTTTCATGTGATTGTACTTCCTTTGTTAGGTTTTTGAATAAAATGTGACTTAAAGATGCAGATCTCCTCAATGCCTGGAGACCTCTCCCAGCCAGAATTTTTGTCATTGGTCATTGAATTTACTAATGAATAAAAAAATTAGCAATTCATGAGTAATACAGTAATGTAGTCTTCCAAGCATCCCACCTCTACCCTCTGACTATTTTGAAGTGATAAAGTGTCACAGACATATAACTAATCCCAGAGAGTATCTTTCTTATATACTTTTATGAGCTAAAGGGAAAACCCAGGAGTACCGACCCTTTTACCTAATGTTTGAAGATAAAAATGCTTCAATCTTTTGCATATTTATGAAGAACAACAATCGGATTTTCAAGACAATGTAAGTGGCCCAATATGTTAGATATTGATTTAGTTTGGTATATCATTAAGAGGTAGAAGAAAGAGAGAGACTTGTTGGCTATTATGGTGGCAATTACAAGCAATAATCAATATCCCCGAGCACTGTAATTTCATCTGATGTACGCCAAAGAATTTTCAAATGCAGTTTCATAAGTAAAATATTACATCTTAATGAATAAATTCAACAGTCACAGCAGAGCAGCATTTAAACTAATTCATGTTTGAGTGGAATCCAAATCACCAGTCCTCAGTGAGAGTAGATAATAAAATAAGTTTGTATACTAAGGTTCTTGTTTTCTTATTAAGAAGCCCAGACTAAGAGTCTGTGCTAAAAGTGATCTATACTGTGATATGTATCCTGAGAAAGAGCAATATAAATGGTGTGTATTGTCATTAGCTTTGCAGGTCATTGTGGAAAGTGAAACTGGTACCTAATGTGTTTTCATAGTCCTTGAAAAAACGCAGGAGCATAAAGACAAATGCACAGAGCTAGACTTCAGCTATGTGCTCATAAAATCAGATCATCTGTCTACACACATTGCTTCTTCCCTCAGGACCTGAGGATATACTAAAATGTTGTTATCAATTTCATACAACTGGGTTTCTTTTCTGTCACAGAGCAAATGATGAAAATGCAGTTCAAGAGTTTATGTGTAAGTACTGCTTCTTTTTGCATCTGTTTTAATATTCATGTTCAAATTTTAAAAGGGAAAGTAAGATATTACCAAAGGAAATGGGCACATAAGGAAATTGGAAAAAAATCTTCAAGACTGATGAGACCAAGCAGTGGTAAATGGGAGTATCATAAATGCTCCTGTGTGGATTTTAAAATCATCTATAAAAGGGTGAAAATGAACTCTCTCTTTTAAGCCCTCATACTACATAATTCTGAAGGTATCTGTTAGCATTAAATAATGTGATTTAATATGGCACTTAAAATTCTACAGGAAATAGGCAGAAATCTACAGCTTTTTAACAACAGATACATAAATAACCAATAGTTTTTTCTCTTTTAGATCTTGTAAACATTGTTATGAGACACATCTAAGCCTGTATTACTGTAGCTATAAGCATTTGAATCACTTCTTATACCCAGAGAAAGAGGTTCACCTTGCTTCTAGTGAGAGTGAAGTTGATTTAAAAAATTATGAGTAAATACAATTAAATTACAATTAGATGGGATAGTGAAATTCAGTTTCCTGTTTTTGAGGTTATTAAATGTAGTTTGGCAACACAAATCTAAATAACATGACACAAATTTGACATCTTAAACTTTTTAAATTATGTTGTATATTAGTGTTACATACTTTGTGAGAAGTCTCTAAAATCACTTTCCTCTAAAATCTGAAACACTATTTGCCAGTTAAACAACTCTTTCCCCAACAGCCACCATTGCCCTGTTCATTTCTATGATTTTGACTACCATTGAGGAAGTATATAGTATTTATATTTTCATAACTGGATCATTTAACTTAACATGACTTCTTTAAAATTTATTCATTTTGCAGCATGGGACAGCATGTCCTTCTTTTCAAGACAAAATGATGTTCCACTGCATGTGTAAATCACATTTTCTTTATCTGATCACTCCCTTATCAATACTTAGGGTACGTCTATCTCTTAGATATTTGGAATAGTGCTTCTGTGAAAACAAGAAAACTAGCATCTCTTTAATGTCTAGTTTTAGTTGACTTGGATACACACTGAAAAGAAGCATTATGGGATCATACGGTACTTATATTTTTATTTTTCTGAGAAACTTCCATGTCATTTTTCCATAGAAGCTTATTTTTTAAGTCTCATTAACAGTGTACAAAGTTTTCAATTTTTCACATTTATTATTATCTCTTCAATGTTTATTATCATGGTGTATTTTTAGGTGTACTTATTTTACCTTTTTTTGTGTTTGTTTTGCCTATATGTGTGTACAGGCACCATGCACAGTACCTGGTGTTTGCAGAGGTCAAAAGAGCACTTCTGAGCTCCTAGAACTAGAGTTACAGATGGGTGTGAGCTGCCTCTTAGGGGTTTTGGTTCCCTGGAGGAGTAGCCAGTGTGCTTAACTACTGAACCATTTTTCTAGTCCTTAGGCTTCTGTTTTGATAATAGTCTTATTAATGTGGTTTTACTTGTATTTCTGTGATTGTATACCTTTTCATATCCTTTTCTGGCTTTTGTTAACCATCTTCAGAGAAATATGTATTCAGTCTAACGGTTCAAAAATATATATAAAAATAAGAGAAAACAGTAATTTGTGTTAGCTCTGTTTTCTTCTCTGCTGAGAAAATATCTAGGTCTGATTGTGGGAAGGTGTTTCTGTCTCAAAATTCTGTTTTCCATTATCCAATTTAAAATACATACCCATAAAAGGTAATTACATAAATTTCTCTTCAGCTCATTAGTATTATCAGTTTTAAGATGAAGTGTGGTAAACAATTGTATTCCTTTACTAATAGTTACATAGAGGAATATTCCGTTTTTGTTTCTTATTCTTAATTCCAAATATTCAGATAACCTCTGTCCATATGTCCCATGTAAACTTCATATGTCAAATATTGGTAAAACTTCTGTTCTTGTGTCATTGTTATTTTAAGTAGTTCTTACCAATGTTTCTGTATACCTATTGAAGTCTTAATTTTATGACATTTAAATCTGAGCTAAATAATCTATTCTCAAATAGCAATATTCTATGATCTTCATTAGTATTGTGGTCTTTTTCAGATGAGTTGTTTGTTAAGAAGAATGTTAATATTTCTCTGATAAGATATCAGTTGAACACAGTAAGCACATTCCAGGATTAAGGTCTCTTATGTCAGACATTAACATACTGGTTTGCAGGATGCCTTTGCTCCTTTTACAATGTTTCCTTGTGTTTATCAGAAACCACAGAGAAGCTTTACCTATGATACACCAACGCTATGGCTGTCTAAACAAGACCTGAACACGGACAGCATCAGTAGACATGATAAAGTAGAAGGGAAAATCTTACAGGGTCTAAACTCTAGACAAAGGACTACAGAAAACAAAGGAAGGCAGAAAGCAGGAGAATTCCTTCCCCCAGAGAAGTATAATTTGCCCACTAATTGGATATCAACTGGTCATCTGTGAATTGATATATATATATATATATATATATATATATATATATATATCACAAATTGGCAAAGCAGACTGTATTTATGTATTAAGGTGTACACACACAAAAACACACATGTAGCAATTATAGTAATAATTTAAAAAGATGCTATTTATTCAAGAGAGAATAGGAGACACAAAAGGAGGATTGTTGGACAAAACATTGCGAGTCTGAGGTCCACATCATAAAAAAAAAAAGGAGGATTAGAAAAGAAAGGAGCAGAGGTAATGATGTAATTATATTTTAACTAAAAATATGAAAATAATGCCTCTCCTGCTCACTGTAGGATGAAGCGTAAAGGACTTCTAAAGTAAATGTAAGCCATTATCTTTGGTTTTATCAAATTGCGTAATGAGTAAATGTTTTTTTGTATAATATAAACCAACAGGATAAAATGATTCAAGCAGGAGAGAACTACTCTCTTGCAAAATTGTCCTAAATGTTTCCATGTGTATTTTTATAGGCATATGTGCATGCATACACACACACACACACACACACACACACACACACACACACATTAAATAGATAGATGTAATAAAAAAGAAAAAAGTTCATTCATGTCTATAATTCTTGTGAGATAGTTTACAATGAAGTTGAATATTATCTATAAATGCTAACATTTTTAAATACTCAATAATAATAGCAAGGCAGAGGACACTTAATGAAAATTTCATTAGATGCTAGATATTTGGGTATATTGCTTTATAATTTTTTCATTACATTCTCACAATCCCAATAATATAGGTGAAAACTACGTTTTGTGACCAAAGACCAGATACTAAGTCTACAAATTTCCTAAGATCAAATCACTGGTAAATTACTGACTTGAATATTAACTTCAGTTTGGTTGAGTACTACAAAATGAGCAAGATGAGAGTAGGTATGTCTTTGTTTTACATTGTACTCCATTTTTACAATCTGAAAAGATCATGCAACAAAAATATGTGTTCAATGATTATAATGCACGAGTCATGAAACTCAATGATTGTGGATATATTAGCTCTCAATATAACTCATCATGCTAACCTTTGAGAGTTGTTTGCAGGATATTCTGCTCATAGTCACCTTTCCTACAGCCTCCCTTAGCCAAGTCCTATTTCCTACTCACTCAGCTTTGGGTCGTCAATTTGATTAAGCCAATCTAGCACAGTTCGCACTGCTCACAGATTTTTGGATGCGTGACCTTCCTCTGAAGCATGGCCATCACACTACAAGCTAAGTTCTTTAATGTTTTATTTAAAATAATACTTTTCATACAATATATTCTTATCATTGTTTCCCCTGCTCCCAAATCCTCTCAGAACTTCCTTACTTCCCCACCCACTCAAAATCACACCCTTTCTTTATTTCTCTCATTAGAAAACAAAACAAAGAACCAAATGAACAGATCAGAATAGGACAAAATAAACAGAATAATAAAATCTAAAGAAAAGTTTGAGAACCACACACATGCATGTATATACATACACACACACCATAAAAACACAAAATTAAAAATATAGTATACATTTAAAAGCTCTATAAAGTTAAAAATAAAATCATAGAAAAAAGCATTATGAGGAAAAAAAACCTTCCCAAAAAATACGCTGAGTTTGTTTTGTGTCTGCCATCTACTGCTGGCATGGGGCTGCCATTAAATTTGGTTTCTATACTAGAATGAGACTCCATTGGATGAAAGTAATTTTCCTTTGGAGCAATTAATTGGTGATAGTTTCTGGGCTAGTGATGAGGGTTTGTGTCAGAGCTGGAACCCCATCTAGCTTTGATCTGTGCAGGTGTTATACATGTTGCCACAGTGTCCGTGAATTCATGTGTGTGTGTGTGTGTGTGTGTGTGTGTGTGTGTGTGTGTGTATGTGTGTGTGTGTGTGTTTGTGTGGTGTGTGTGTGTGTTTGTGTGTGTGGATGTGTGTGTGTGTGTGTGTGTGTGTGTGTGTGTGTGTGTGTGTGTGTGTGTGTGTGTGTGTGTGTATGCCCTGATGTTTTTACAAGGCATTGTTTCCTTGGTGTTCTCCATCCCTACTGGCTCCTAAATTTTTCTGCCTCCTTTTCTGCTGTGCTCCCTAAACTAGAAGGGGGAGAGATTTGATGGAGACAGCCCATTTAGGACCAAATGTTCGAAGGTCTCTCACTCTCTGTACATTATACAGTTTTGAGTCTCTGAATTGTTCCCATCTACTGCAGGAGGACTCTTCTATCATGATGGCCGAGTGAGACATCAATCATATTAACTAATTCTTCTTCTCCCAGAAGCTATCAATTTCCAAGTGCTCCTTAGCTAAGAGTTGCATTTTGTGTTCTCCTCCCTTCTCTATGCTGGGATTTTGTCTGTTATGACATTGTACATGTGATGTGCATGTTGTCACAGCTTCTGTGATTTCATATGTGTGGACTTCCTGTATGACCAGCAAACACAGTTTCCTTGAAGTCACTCCCTACCTCTGGTTCTTCCAATTTTCTATTCTCTTCTTCAATGATGTCTGAGCACTGGGAGGACACCGGTGTTAGAGATGTCTCATTTGAAGTTGAACATTCTATAGTCTCTTATTCTTTGTACCTTCGCCAGCTGTAGTTTCTATGTTAAACACAATCTACTTCAAAAAGAGATCTGGTTTATCCGTGCAGGGAACACATGTCATAGGCCCAATGAGACAATCTATTATTACTCTGCTATATGGGCATAATATTGAAATAACTTCTAAAGATTTACTATTACACCCATAGATTAGTGCATTACTCAACCCTTGTCAGGCAATGTAATCTTAATTCACATGGTCATTGGTTATTTCTCATTTCAAGAATGAGTGTTTATGTATGCAAAGTACCTAACTGAACTTTTGAATGGAAATATTTCTATCAAGTCAAAATTATTGAAAACAGAAAATTATATCAAGAAGGTTGTACATATTGACAACTATTAGAAAAGTGAAGTTATTGTCTTGTCTTTATTTAGAATGTGAAGCATGCTTGACTTTCCATATAAATCAAGCATTTCTGATACAGCATACTTAAATGTCAGATGGGACTGTGGTGCTGGTATAGACAGAAAACAAAAATTCTGAAAATTTTATAAAACTTAATCAAGTTGCTTTAGTAGATCCTCAAACATATCAAATAAATGTGTATAAATCATAATACTGATTTTTAAGTAAATGTCTCATCCTTTAAGTTATACCTATGCTTTGTATATCTAATTTTTAACGTAAAACAATGTTAAGGGACTGGAGAGATTGCGCAATGATTATGGGTTCTTGTTCTTACAGAGGTTCCCAGAACCTACATGGTGGCTTATAATGGCCAGGAAGTATAGTTCCAAGGTACCCAATGCTGTCTTCTGACCTCCATGGGTACCAGGAATGTGTGTGGTGCCCAAATAAACATGTAGGAAGAACATTGATATACATAAAATCAAATATATTAAAAGCTATACTAGTTGAAAGGTAAATATGAAATTATTATTTTCTATTAATACAAATGTTGGATGAAAAAGCTCAGGTCAATAGAAAAAATTGTTTTAGATTAGTAAGTTTAGTAGATTTGAATGAGCTATATTTAATAGTAAGTTTGGCCTTGAGGCATGAATTAGAAGTTTTAATCATGTCAAATTTGATAAAAATTAGAAAGTGCTTCGTAAGCAAGTTTATCGACATTCATTGCAATTTATACATCTTTCTCATGAAGGAAAAATTAAGGACTACTCAATGGTTTTCAGTAGTTCATTCCCCAGCAGAGAATGTCTGAAACAGAAATGAGCATGCAGCCATGGAAAGTGTGAGTACACCTTTCACATTAAATCCAATTCCACATATTTTTTGGTACTTGCAAAAATTGTCTTAGTTTTATAAATAAGCTTTTGCATTCATATTCAGCTTCTTGAGTTTTTGCTTGTTTATTTGATTCCTTCCTTCATTCCTTTTTACTCACATTCTTCAACCAAACTACCCATACCCTCTTATTTTCACTCCAAAGATATCAGATTCAGAAGTAAACATGGAAATCTTCATAGTAATTGTGTTCTAGTGATTGGATTTGTCAGAATTTCTCTTCATGGTTATCTGTGGTTTGTGCATTTTTAAAATGAAGGTGTGCTACTTTTTATTTGACTCTTCATGATCAATCCATTGAGAAACTCTCAGCTGTACCATTGTCATTGCCCCCAAGGACCTCTGTTTCTGGACATTCTACATCTGGTGTGCACCTTACCAAATATGTCACTTGTGTAGGCTTCTGCATCTTTTAAATAATTTTAGGAAAGAAAAGTATCAGAAGAGCTGACATCCACAAAAGCAGTATTGGGCTTATGCAAGGCAGAAGAGAATGAAGAGTGAATATGGACAGAATGAAGAGTGTAGGTGAAGAGAAAAAAATCTTATATGTAAGGATGGTGGGTAGGCAGACAGATAGACAGAAAAAATGGTTACATTTTCAAAGGGGGGTGGATTTGTTTGTTGCTTCAAGACTCTGGCCTCATTTGTTATAAATCTAATATAAGGAGTCAAAAACAATACACTATAATCTTCCATCTTCTGAATTCCCAGGACATGGACCAATTAGACAGTGCAAAATATGTATATATCGAAAGTACTAAAATATACTCCTTTTGCTTAGGGCCCTCATAGAGAAATGAGAGGAGTGACAAGGTAATTAGAGATAAATATTGAATAAGGAATTGCGCTGTAAAAAGGAAATCTTGGGGAGGTTCAGAGCTAAATCATACAGTTAGATGGTATCCAATGTGAGTCACACTGTACATTGGAGACACCTAAATACTCCAAAATGAGCTGTGCAAATGGAGAAAGTAAAGGAGGGAAGACTCAGAAGACTTGTGTAAAGAGTGAGAACAGATTCTGCCTCACAGATACTGAACATAGGCTTGCTAACAATGACAGATAAGTATTTCTTAGATGACGTTAGATCTGTTTTCAACTGTGCGATAGATTTTGTCATAGGAAGGAGCATATGGCAATGTTTAGAGAACATTTTCTGGTCCCACAATTGGGGGGATGATGTTTCTTGTCACTGACATGCAGTAGGAGAGGCTGCTAAACACCCTGGTGAGGTGTCTCTTTAAGATGTACCCATCAATGATTTATCCACCTTAAAATGTCAATGACAGTGTTGAAATAACATGGTCTAAAGCTATTCATTTAATGGGAACATGCAGTTTTCAGTATCACCAACTCTATGAGAGGGAATTAGGCACTCTTGAAAATTTTCCAGGGAAATATTTTCTTGTCAGAAATCATGGTTTTACCCTCGTCTGTAAGCTCACAGTTATTATGACTTGAGGCTATTTTCACTTGTGATTTCTCTATTATCCAAACAAATGCCCCAAACTTTAGGGCCAGAGCACATATACAATTATATACAACTCATTCATAATAGCCCTAAATATTTACCCTTGCTGACCAAACAAAGGAAATCTTTGTATGTTATGGAGAATTGAAGACTTTTAGTACTTCAATTTTTAAAAATTGCTTTTCAAATTGTAGCTTTCATGAACTTGTCACAAAGCATAAATCCAAATCTTCAACTGCTGATTAAAATATGTGGAATATATAATAATCACATCAATTGAAACAACATTAACTTCCCCCACAATTTGAAAACCTATGAAACAGCTAAATGGGACTCTGTGCTGTGATTTAAAACTCAGTAAGTACAATCCCCCTGGAGCATAGGAGAATTTTTGAAATATCAGGCCTTTCCTCTGAAATTGTCCATACTTGCTGTGTGAACTTTAGAACATAAAGAGAGGCACTGGTTCACATTTACCACTCCAATACAGCACAGGGACACAGAGAAGACAAGATCAGGTCAACATCAGGAGTACAAGGATTCCATGCAGTGCTATGACCTATATGATAAATAGAATGGGAAACCTGTACTTCTTTTCTCTATGCATAATTGTCAACATTTAAGGAAAACTCCCACCAAAGATTCATGAGATGCAGCATATAAATGGCTGGTTGGGATGTAAATGTAACTCAGACTATATTAAATACTGTTCTATTTCCTTCATAATTGGACAGAAAATAAAAATACAAGGAAAGAGATTGAAATTCAGCTTCAGCCTCAAAGTATGGTCCTATGGGAGACAAGTGTTTATATGAAGTGCTTTAAATCCTATGTCCATGAAAAGTTTTGTGTTTTAAAACATGCATGCGCACACACACACACACACACACACACAGACAGACAAACAGACAGACAGAAACAGAGAGAGACAGAGAGAGAGGCAGAGAGACAGAGAGACAGAGAGTAATTAAAATTATCAACCAAATTTTATTGTTTATTATAGTGTCAGTGAGATCATCATTTAGGCTAGAAATGACTTAGGAGTGCTTACTTAACCATACCTGATTGTCCTCCCCACTCTGTCCTGACAGATCGGCATGTTTAGCTTCTTCATCATTTCTTCTTACATATTAGAGATTCTGAAAGTAGCTCAATATTCCAACTTAAATTTATTTCTCATATATAGGAATGTCACATAGAATTACCCATCTTACAATTAATTATAACTCAACTTGCTGGAAAACTTAAATTATCAGAATTCTTCAATGGAGGAGCAAGTCACAGAAAGATAAGCGACAGGGTGACAGAATTTGCAAGCCAGAAGTGATCTTAAATATTTTACTTCAAGTCTCTCATCTGACAGTTGATGAAAATGACATTATGTTGAAGAAAGGAAATCATCAATGTCATATACTTATTTAGTGGCAAAATTGGACTTGGGCTTCAGATTTCTAACTTTGAACCTTGTGTCTTTCCACTACTCATGGTGACTTCTAAAATTTGCAACAAATATCCTTGGAGCACTAGACATTTTATTCACTCCACAATATTTTTTCAGTTTATAGCACTTTATAACAAAAATTCAGGTCTAAAATGACAACTCTGATATAACTGTGAAAGAATTATTAGCATTTAGATTTTAAAAAGTGGATTCATGTTTAAGAGTGGTTTTCAATAAGAGTGACAATTCTTTGGAAAAGTTCTATTTAACCCTAAACTAATCAGCAAATCCAATTACCCAGAAGCCCTCCATTTTCTGAGCATCTAGGCTTATCAAGAGTTTTATATTAATAGAATACAAACTAGTATATATTTATAGGCAGGGAAGATTAGCTGAACCATAAACCAGCTCACGGATAGACAGAATGGGATAACCTGGAGTTGCCCTTATAGCAGAGGCATGGTCATGTGCAAAGATTATTGTGCTGGTTTTGTAAAGACTTGCATTCCAGTTTCAATTCTTACTCCAACTACCATAGGATCTGTTAATAACATTTCTCCAAGGCTCTGTTACTTGCATTTAAATTGGAACTGTTTCCTATCATATTGCCCTTACAGAGTTGTACAGTCTGAGATAAGATGCCAAGTGGAAGTATTCTGGAAAAAAAATCCTATTAACACACATATGCATATTTATATATATATATATATATATATAATGCATATACGCATGCCTATACGTGCAAGCACACATTTGTACATGTATCTAATACATTATTTAAAATCCAAGGTTTTGACTTTGTTAAAAAATATTCAGCTGTTGAAAGGCAACTAGTAATGTGTTGCTGCAAAATTACCTAGGTTCTTGACATAGCTCACTACAGTAGATGACAAAATTTGAAAGATTGGACTGTCATACAAGAAAGACAATTATTTTAATTGAATTCAGGAGAAACAGAAGATTGTGAATATTTTATGCCAAAAGAAATTAAATTTTCTAAGGGGGGCTAATATCATGTTGTACTTGATAATTCCATGGATGAATTAGAAGTAGTCATAAGTTAGCAGCTGTTTTATCAATGTAAGCCCTGAGGTGTGCATATGTCACTACTGAGCATTTTTGTCAGTAATGTGGGACTGCCTAGAGTTCTGTGTATGTATGTCAGATGGAGGAAAGAAATATGACTTATAATCATGACTTGGCAAGGTAGCTGCTTGCCTTTGGGAATATATGATTTACATTTGACAGTAGATTTTTAGTAAGGGTGGGGGTATTTTAATACCTCCTTCTGCCATGATACTGACAGAAGCAATCGCTTTGTAGATGGGCAACGGAGGGATTCTCAAACTGAATCATCACCACATCACCCTTGTGAGAGGTTCAGAAGCCTAAATTGTTGTGTGGGATTGTGCTCCTTCCTTTACAACCACTTGCTCATGCCCGTACTGCTTTTCATGTTCTTGCTCTCCTATCTGACATTCTTATTTTATACCCCTCAATATTATAATTATTCTGACTGCCAACTACCTACTTATAGAAAGGAAGTCTCCTTTTACTCCCCATTTCAATGTATTAGTGATTTACCTTGACTCAGCTTTGTGTCAGTCTACCGGCCTACTTAAAACAGTGGGATGTTTCTCAGATGCTTCCATAGTCCTACTACCTCTAACCCAAATCTGTGTTGCTTCCTACTCACCTTCTTAGTAAAGCTGACTGCTTAACACTTAATGGTCAGAGTCAAAGGTCTCTCCTCATCCATATTTAATCTGACTCATTTCTAACATTTGAAAAGTATGATTATCACTGCCTTGAAAGAATTCTCCTTTCAAGTCTATATTTGTAGGCCATTCCTCTGCAGCAAATTTGTCCTTTACTTTAGACCTCTTTATCAGTATTCTCAGAATTTTGTTTTCTATATTCTTGCATTAAATTAATATACCAAGATTTTGTGTATCATTCACAGAAATTCATCATTATATCTGTCAGTGAAACTCTTAGTTACCCACGCCTATCATAGGTGAGCTCTAGAATCAGACAATATACAATTTTTGCCTGGTCTTTGTTCCCCAAATTTTGTTGTATGTTTTTCTCATTGTTACTTGTGTTCTTAAATTGAGACAGATGATCTCACTCTGTGCGTAGCACAAAGTGACTTCGAACTTATTATTTATACAAAGTGGTTCTCAACTCATGGAAGTCCTCCTGCCTCAACTTCCTGGGTTCTAAAATTACAGGTATATTCTGAAACACCTAGCCCGGAAACACTTAGGTTTAAATTAGATTCTTTATATACTACCTAATGACCTAGAGGAATATTTGTTAAGGTTTTATAAGTACAGCTTTTAAAACCACAAGTTAAAACAATTATGGTAAAATGTTTTCTCCATTGCAAACATTCAGAAAATGATAGATAGAGAGATGGCTCAGTGGGGAAAGCTCTTTTGCTATGGTAGAATGAATAAATGAGTTCAAAACCAAGAACCCACATAAACAGTGATTGACATTATAGCAAGTTAGGAGGTAGAGACAAAATCCCTGGATACATGTAGGTCAGTCAACTTGGCATATGCACTAGCTAACAACAAAATATGTGGATTCAAACACGGTGGAAAGTGAAGACCCAAACCTATGCTCTTCCTCTGACTTACACACACACACACACACACACACACACACACACACACTATTATGTGCATAAACTTGAATGTGTATATACACATGTATACACAGAGACTGAAAAAAGTGGCAGTATAGACATTTTTATCTCTTCTTCTGGATCTAGATTAACATTTTCAATTATTAATTAGATGAAAAACTGGATATCCAATACAGGTGTTCTAATATTTCCAGAATAAAACTGCTATCTTTTTATCTACTAACCTCTCTTCTTGATTTTAATATATTCTTTTGTTTACTCTCGGTTATTCTATTTTTCCACGTACCCTGCAAAAATTTGGTGTGCTGGTTGTCAGGGTCTGACTATGTGGTTTTCAGTGGCCTGGAATTTGCTAGGCAATCCCCCAGTTCACAGAGATCTACCTGCTTGTGCCCCTGAAGGGCTGGGATTAAAGGCATGTGCCACTACTCCCACAGAATGCTACAAAAACACTGATAAGAAGTTTTCATCTGAAAGCTGAGATAGGAAATTTGGTATGGCCTGAATGTGTTAGTCCTCTTTAACTTGTATGTTGAGTTCTAATGTCCAATGAGTTAGGATTAGAGGTGGATATTTAGACAATTGTTAGTCATAGGTAGTACTAAGGTCCTTGCAAAAAGAGTCAAGAGAACATCTGCCCCTAGAGAAGGACATAGCAACATATGCCATAAACAAAGGACTGCTCTTCACCAGACACTGTCCACTTTTACCTTGATCCTAGAATTCCAACGCTCCATAGTTATGAGTAATGTATTTCGGCTGCTCATGAATTACCCACTAAGAGATTTCATTAACACAGTTTTAACAGACTGAGACAAATGTGAAAGCAAGTAAAGGGGGAAAGTTAAAATATTTCTTTGAGTTGTATCTTTCTTCTTCCAGATTGCATCTAGTTAGTCCACAAGTCTGGTATTCACTTTTCTAAGAGAAAAGACTATACTCCCAACAAGAATATAAGATCTTTGAAGGTAGGGTTTTCTTTCATTATGTACTACATTGTAATCCTAGCAACAATAACAGTGCTAGAACATGGTAGATAAATTACCTGATGGAATTTGTTAAAAAGCATCTACATTGCATTTAATCCATCATCACATTTATAATGAACAGTTTTCCATTTAAAGTCTTTCATTATGCACAGTCTTATACCCTCACACCAAAGCTGGGTTTTTTTCTGTTTTGTTTTGTTTTTTAATAGAATGGAGAAGCAGATGTTACTGCTTATTTGCTATCTGTTTGCCAGAGGGGCAATTCTTTTTTGAGCTTTCAAGTTCTTAAATGAAATACTCAGTATCAAGCTTTCACAGTTCTTGCAGAGATGGTTCAAAGATCTGAATACTTAACCCGATTTTATCTTCTGCTTTTAGAGCACAAACATTTTTGTGTTGTGGATTAATAAAGAACCAGCTGGTTTCTCCCAATGGGTAATGTTCAGTAGAATTTCTTTGATACATACACAGAAACAAAGGCATACATTTATGTGTGTGCATTCATGGCACGTGCCCACGCACGTGCACACGTGCCAGCGCACAAACACACATACATACACTTCTGTAGAAAAAAGTAAAAAGTAAATTTGTTTCTAGCACATCAAATATATCACATACTTTCAAGAAAATATATCACACAAGTGTTGATTAATTTGACATGACAATGAACATATTTATTATGATTAATCAAATAACTTTGGAGTGGAAAATTTGTTATAAGATTTCTCTCTCTTTTTTCCTGAAAATCAGGCATCCTGTATTAAATGCTGAATTAGTAGGGAAGTATGTAGATATATGGTGAGGAAGGCAAAACGTCAGAGACGTTGATTTGTCTCCATTTTAATTTTTGGTTGTTTTGCTCATATATTACATCAAGCAGTTCACCTCTTTAAATTCCCCAAAACACCTGCTTACATTTACGTTTGGATTGCTAAATGACTCTCCATATAAAATTAGATTTTCTCTCATCTTGGAAGAAATTCTCCTTCCTTATAAAATATTTCCTTATAAAATATAATAAATTATGTTTACTTTAAGGTTTTATTTTGAGATGAACCTGAGAGTATTTTATTAAAGAACATGCTTAAAAGTACTACCACCAAAGTGATGACAGATTGTTGTGACAGTGGTGCCCAATGTATTGTTCTTTATTACGAAAGCTTTGCTTCCAAAATCTAAAGAATATATGGTGAATGCAGAATTATCTTTATTTAAATGTAAAATATTCTATGTTTATTATTTGTTATAGTCTGAAAAGACTGGTTGATTCCTGTTCATGTGTAGTAAACAGGATTTATAGGTCATAGATTAGTTCTCAGAAGTATTTTCCTGTCTTAAAATGAATCTTTAAATCGTGGCTGAAGATAGATTTGGCTAACCCCGGTGCTGTTCTTGGATTAGTGCATGAGGAATTGTTGAATTTAAGCAGTGAATGTGTACATTCCAAGCTTTTTTTTCCTTAAGTCATTATTGGAGAAAAAATTATGTCTGTAAATCTATTTTTCTATTGCAAATATCCTAAGGAAAAAAGCTACTTATAAATCTTAGGTAGATTTTAGTACTACTTTATAATACAGAAATAAAATTACCACTGGATAGCTTATATTTATGGGTTAATATGTAAAAGGTATTATTTCAAAGATATTTATAATACTGTCATCATGGTTAATATTTCTTCCAAATGTTTCTTTTCCCAAAGACAAACACTAGGTCTCGAAGTATGATAACAAGCATTAGTTATATGGATTTAATATCTTTCTTTAGTCTTTGCCAGTCACTGTCTTATCCACCAATTGTTTTTGTTCTTCTTTTAAAAAAATAATCCTGTACATATGGGCCTAAAGCCAATAAAGGCACTTAGTGTCAAACCAAGGTATAGCCATCTGTCAGAATATGCTAAAACTCAATGGATAGACCTTTCTCCCCACTCCTCTGGGCAGGCATAACTCCTGCACATCATTCTGGTTTGCCTTTATTAGCTGATGTGGATATTCTTTTCTTAAACTTGTGTTCTCTCTAGCATTAAAAAAATTAACAGCAAATTTTTTTTTTTTTTTATTAACTTGAGTATTTCTTATGTACATTTCGGTGTTATTCCCTTTCCCGGTTTCCGGGCAAACATCCTTCCTCCCCCTTCCTTATGGGTGTTTCCCCTCCCCACCCTCCCCCATTGCCGCCCTCCCCGACAGTCTAGTTCACTGGGGGTTCAGTCTTAGCAGGACCCAGGACTTCCCTTTCCACTGGTGCTCTTACTAGGATATTCATTGCTACCCACGAGGTCAGAGTCCAGGGTCAGTCCATGTATAGTCTTTAGGTAGTGGCTTAGTCCCTGGAAGCTCTGGTTGTTTGGCATTGTTGTACATATGGGGTCTCAAGCCCTTCAAGCTCTTCCAGTTCATTCTCTGATTCCTTCAACGGGGTCCTGCTCTCAGTTCAGTGGTTTGCTGCTGGCATTCGCCTCTGTATTTGCTGTGTATTCTGGCTGTGTCTCTCAGGATCGATCTACATCCGGCTCCTGTCGGTCTGCACTTCTTTGCTTCATCCATCTTGTCTAATTGGGTGGCTCTATATGTATGGGCCACATGTAGGGCAGGCTCTGAATGGGTGTTCCTTCAGTCTCTCTTTTAATCTTTGCCTCTCTCTTCCCTGCCAAGGGTATTCTTGTTCCCCTTTTAAAGAAGGAGTGAAGCCTTCACATTTTGATCATCCGTCTTGAGTTTCATTTGTTCTAGGCAACTAGGGTAATTCAAGCATTTGGGCTAATAGCCACTTATCAGTGAGTGCATACCATGTATGTCTTTCTGTGATTGGGTTAGCTCACTCAGGATGATATTTTCCAGGTCCAACCATTTGCCTACGAATTTCATAAAGTCGTTGTTTTTGATAGCTGAGTAATATTCCATTGTGTAGATGTACCACATTTTCTGTATCCATTCCTCTGTTGAAGGGCATCTGGGTTCTTTCCAGCTTCTGGCTATTATAAATAAGGCTGCGATGAACATAGTGGAGCACGTGTCTTTTTTGTATGTTGGGGCATCTTTTTGGGTATATGCCCAAGAGAGGTATAGCTGGATCCTCAGGCAGTTCAATGTCCAATTTTCTGAGAAACCTCCAGACTGATTTCCAGAATGGTTGTACCAGTCTGCAACCCCACCAACAATGGAGGAGTGTTCCTCTTTCTCCACATCCTCGCCAGCATTTGCTGTCACCTGAGTTTTTGATCTTAGCCATTCTCACTGGTGTGAGGTGAAATCTCAGGGTTGTTTTGATTTGCATTTCCCTGATGACTAAAGATGTTGAACATTTCTTTTTAGGTGTTTCTCGCCATTCGGCATTCCTCAGCTGTGAATTCTTTGTTTAGCTCTGAACCCCATTTTTTAATAGGGTTATTTGTCCCCTCGGTCTAACTTTTTGAGTTCTTTGTATATTTTGGATATAAGGCCTCCTATCTGTTGTAGGATTGGTAAAGATCTTTCCCAATCTGTTGGTTGCCATTTTGTCCTCACCACAGTGTCCTTTGCCTTACAGAAGCTTTGCAGTTTTATGAGATCCTATTTGTCGATTCTTGATCTTAGAGCATACGCCATTGGTGTTTTGTTCAGGAAATTTTTTCCAGTGCCCATGTGTTCCAGATGCTTCCCTAGTTTTTCTTCTATTAGTTTGAGGTGTCTGGTTTGATGTGAGGTCCTTGATCCACTTGGACTTAAGCTTTGTACAGGGTGATAAGCATGGATCGATCTGCATTCTTCTACATGTTGACCTCCAGTTGAACCAGCACCATTTGCTGAAAATGCTATCTTTTTCCATTGGATGGTTTGGGCTCCTTTGTCAAAAGTCAAGTGCCTATAGGTGTGTGGGTTCATTTCTGGGTCTTCAATTCTATTCCATTGGTCTATCTGTCTGTCTCTGTACCAATACCATGCAGTTTTTATCACAATTGCTCTGTAATACTGCTTGAGTTCAGGGATAGCGATTCCCCCTGAAGTCCTTTTTTATTGTTGAGGATAGTTTTAGCTATCCTGGGTTTTTTGTTATTCCAGATGAATTTGCAAATTGTTCTGTCTAACTCTTTGAAGAATTGATTGGTATTTTGATGGGGATTGCATTGAATCTGTAGATCACTTTTTGCAAAAATGGCCATTTTACTATATTAATCCTGCCAATCCATGAGCATGGGAGATCTTTCCATCTTCTGAGGTCTTCTTCAATTTTTTCTTCAGAGTCTTGAAGTTCTTGTTGTACAAATCTTTTACTTGCTTGGTTAAAGTCACACCGAGGTACTTTATATTATTTGGGTCTATTATGAAGGGTGTCGTTTCCTAATTTCTTTCTCGCTTGTTTCTCTTTTGTGCAGAGGAAGGCTACTGATTTATTTGAGTTAATTTTATACCCAGCCACTTTGCTGAAGTTGTTTATCAGCTTTAGTAGTTCTCTGGTGGAACTTTTGGGATCACTTAAATATACTATCATATCATCTGCAAATAGTGATATTTTTGACTTCTTCTTTTCCATCTGTATCCCCTTGACCTCCTGTTGTTGTCTGATTGCTCTGGCTAGAACTTCAAGAACTATATTGAATAAGTAGGGAGAGAGTGGGCAGCGTTGTCTAGTCCCTGATTTTAGTGGGATTTAACAGCAAAATTTTAAGTAGGAATTATTTTGGTGGAAGACTAAGTCTATATCCATCATTCAAAATAAATAAATTACCTTTTCAGGAGCAGGGCAAACAACCTTTGAATGGTCTTGAACTAGCACTTGGCCAAATACTCTGATGAATAAGAGGCTATAAACTGAATTAGGAAATTGTCTCGAGAGACACAAAAGAGCATAGTTAAGGGAAAGAATAATAGTGAAAATTGTCCTTAAAGGAGGAGCTTCATGAAGAGGTTGAGAAACTGAAGGTCATGCTCTGGTTTTGCCCGCTGTGGGTTACCTTTTTGATGCTACCACAGAAAGAAGTACCATTTAACCAGATTTTATCATGTGCCTGGCCATATAAACTCAAAGAATGTGTGGATAAGATTAAGGAACATACAGACAGGGAAGCAAAATCAAACCAAAACAAACATGAGCTTTTGAAAATCTAGAGAAAACTAAAAGGAGGGCATAAATCATACGTATGTTCTAAAGTAAACCTTGTCACAGATGATGGGATGTGAGTGAGTGTTGTGAGTGAGTAAGGAGCCCATTTGTAAGATGAGAAAACTGAGGTTTGGAATTCCACAAATTGCCCATGGCCACACTATGGAGGTGAAATTCAACACCAGATCTAGTAGCAAATGGTCCAAAACATATAATGGTGTTGAGATGGAGGTGAGGTTGACAGGGTATAAATAGCCTTTCTGCAGAACAAATAAATCACCAAAGAATTGCAGTCTATAGTATACCTATGCGTAGGCCCCATTGTAAAGAGAATACAGATGTTTAACAGCAAGGACGTCTGCCTAAAATTTCCATTTCTTGTTCATAGCTTAAAAGCTATGCCTTTAGGGTTCTGTTATAATTATCTTTTATTAGTGTCAGCAGGAACACATTTTCCTACACAACTGATAGACTGGTCAAATGTGTTCAAATGGCCATGAATTGGGGAAAGGAAGTATAACAGGAAGAAAAGCAGCTATGCAGCTACCATGACGTAGATGACTAATGAGTACACAGGTGCACGAGTGTGAACGCCCTTTCCTCCACTTTTCACCTAAAGCCCTGTAATTCAAGAACAAAGTGATTTTAAGCTATTTTCTGTGCAGAAGCTTCATTGTTTCCTTTTATTTTTGTTTTGGGATCACATAGCTTATAAGAAATTATTATGGAATTATTATTCACCATTTTATTTTACCTTCACTGTCACGGAAAGGCGGTAATGAGTAGTGAACGATGCAGATCCTAAGCCTACAGTTAAGATTAAAAATATAATGTAGACTTGTTAGGTCCTAACATTGTGGTGCTTTATAGAATACTTTGACTTCTATGTTTATGAATTTCTTCATTTCTCACTGGAGGATAGTGATGTACCTATTCCACAGGCATTCATATAAACATTAAAGCAATGTATACCTAAGAACCAAGAACAGTGTACACGCAGAAGAGCTACACTTTTAGCTAATATTGCAGTGGCTAATAGCAGACTATAAGGTTCTGGAGCACAGAGATCCTTGGAGTAGCCACAGAGAACCAGGATATGTGTTTCGTGAATGTCTTATTCTGCAGGACGTATTTGGTTAGGCATAGATTCAGAGATATTTCTGAATAGTTCATTTTTTAAAGAACAGATTGTAGCTAATGTGGCTCTTTGAACTGTAGTGACTCTGAATTTCTCTCCTTGTCATCTGCTTCCTGCCAGGACCTTAAACCAAATTGGAAATGATAATATTTAGCTGATACTTTCTATGTTCCTGACTCTGAACAGATATTTTACAAATATTCTTTTCATTCACTTCTTGAGACACACCTATAAGGTAAGGCCTGTAATTTTCTCCATATACCACTTAGAGGAACTGAGGCCTGTGGCAGTTAGTAATATATATATAGGCCATGACAAGGTTAAGTGCCTTAGTCTAGGGGTTTGAAGCACATCTGCTTAAATACATCATTAGCTTTCTCTGACTTTGTTAAGGTGCTCATTCCTTGGTTGAAAAAGATAGGTCATCCAAACATGTTTTGGTATTGGCACTGCTGAGAGAAGAGCTAGAAGAGGAGGTAAAAAGGCTGATAGTTGAGGAAGGAAAGGTTCATGACAGGGTACAATTGAGAATGTCGTGGGTTGTTCTGGTATTGTTTCTCTGATTGATGGCAAATAAGTGGCAATTCTAAAGCTGTTCTAGACATTGATTACAAGGCTGTCTCACTAAGCCATGCAGGTTTTTGTCATAGAAATACAAAAGGGGGGCTGCGACTCTAACGACTGGAATAAGGTGATGAATGTGAATATTTTATGTAAAAATGCCCAGAAAAGCAGAACAATAAGTATGCCTTTACTTGGGGGGAGAGAATGAGCATAAAGAGAGAAAGACTTTTAATTGGATGAAGAAAGAAATTGGAAAGGAATAAGAAGGAGAATTTGTCCTTGTATTATTATTGGTGTTATTATTACTACTATTTATCAAGTGCTTCCAGGGATCATGGCTGCTCTAAGAACATTGCAAATTTAATTTATTTAATTCTTCCACTACCCATATAAACCTCATGAAATAGATTTTACTATCGTCCTTCCGGCAGAGATGAGAAAACTAGAACATGGTGATGCTAGGGGACACATACAAGGACACATTACCTTGTATGTAGTGGATCTGAACGTCTATGATGAGCTATTTGCCCATATGAATAAAGATATCTGTTAACTAACAACACAGGCAGAGAAGTGCCATAGATGAATGTATACTAAATAGAAATGATTAGCATTCCATAGTGATATACTATTTACCTAAACACAAATATATGGCAAACTCTCAACTTCTTGAAGACTGCACATCCCAGAAGGCAATGTAAATGAAATGTAGTTAAGTAGCTAAAATATAGAGGAATTTGTAGGTTAAAGCTTTTGAGAAAGAAATTATTTTATCTTGGGCTTAATGAATAGAGCATGAAGCTAAAATCTTACACTTTAGAAAAAGAGATTTTTAAAGTGCAGTAGGTAGGGTTTCATATCCCGAGGATCTTTAAAGTGGAGATCAGAAAGTAGGTTAATGATAGAAACCTGGGTCTCCACGAAATCATCTCCATTGAGCTTCAATACCAGAAGGGCATGTACCGAAATAAGGGCATGCGAACCAGAGAACAAAGGTATAGAATGTAGAATGAGAATAATTCCAATACTATTCACATCCGAAATGAGCCCACGACTCAAGAAAACACTAAGGATTATTGTAAGTGTGTGTGTGTGTGTGTGTGTGTGTGTGTGTGTGTGTGTGTGTGTGTGTGTGTGTGTAACAATCAGAACAAAGAAAAAGAGATATGCAATTGCTATTGGAATGAAAAATTAGGGAGTCCTTTCTTGATTTCTAGCATTCTTTGCAAAAAGGACCTAAACACTTAATATGGCAAGCAAGCATCAGTAAATATACATTAATGCAAACTGGGGGGGTGGTCATTAGAAACATTTGAGGTTAGGGAGACAGATATGTTAATAAAGAGCTTGCTATACAAAATCAAGGACTCGAGTTTCATCTCCAATACTCATGATTAAAAAGAAAGGCCAGCTATTTGCACTTGACAGCTGCTGGGAAAACAAAACTCAGTTTTCCTTGATAGACTGATACTACAGATAGCCACCATACTCCTTGACTGACATCACTGGTCAGGTATAGTTAGCCAACGCAAAAAAGATTCTCTCTCTCTCTCTCTCTCTCTCTCTCTCTCTCTGTCTCTCTCTCTCTGTCTCTCTCTCTCTGTATGTCGTTTTTTTGTGTTGTTTATTTCATCTTTGCTTTTTTTCATTTTATGAGAATTATTGAGGATTGGGTAGGGAAAAGATATGGGAGGAATTTGGGGAGAGGGAAGAATATGATCAAAATATATTGCATGAAAATTAACAAAAATGGATAAACAAAATGAAAGACAAGCGACTTGGTGTGCAGTTGTTACCCCAGTTCTGGGGAAGCGGAGAGGTAGATGCCTGAGATATATTGGCCTGAGGTATGTTGCAAACCTCAGGCCAATGAAACACCTTGTTTCATAAAACAAGGTAGATGGTACCTGAGAAATGATACTTGAGTTTGACTTCCCCTACTCTGACACACACACACACACACACACACACACACACACACACACACACACAGAGGGATATATACATATATGTGCCTGATCGCACAGAAGTTATATATACACAAAGGCATTTAACAATTCTAAATACACTAATATCCCATACCAGAGAAGAGAGATGTTCTGTGTGTCAGATTACATACCCATTTCAGGGACTACATCACAGGTAAAATATGGCAGAAAACTGGCAGTGGTAAATAGAAAGAGTAGTTTTGAAAATAAAAAGGAAACATATATTCTCCTTATAGTAGAGTACAAAAATATCATGGGATTAAGATAGAACAAATTATTTTTAAAAAAATGATTTTGAAGATCTTCCCGGTTGCTGCCACCACAGAGAGCCCGTGGGCAGCACCCCGCGAACGAACTTGAGCCTCGGGACCACAGGTAAGACCAACTTTTCTGCTGCAAGTGAA